>NC_133657.1:26633238-26933238 GCF_009905375.1 Apium graveolens | reverse complement strand
TAGCCAGTTCTTTCTTTCTTGGGGATTTCTTCTGTTTTTCAATCTTCTTCTCTGATTCAGTAGCTTGAGATGGTTGAGAGGGAATTTGTTGAGAAGAATTCACAGCCTGTAGCTTGGCCAAGATAGCAAACTGTTCTTTCTTTTGTTTAGACTTCTTTGTATCTAGAGCAGCTTGCCTCTTTTCCTGCTTCAATCTGGCTTTTTCTTCTTCCTTTGCATGAGCAAATTGTGGATGTCCAGCTACCACACAAATTTCCTTCCCAATTCTGAATATCTTTGCAATTCTCTTTCTTGAGGCTGAATCAGCTGGATCTTTGTAGAGGAGAATAGATCTTGACAGAAGCTTATTTTCATCAGGCTTGGGTGTCTCATACACAGAATCCATAGGGTTCTTCAAAGATAACTTTGGATAGTTTGCCCTTGGTTTAAGAATTATCTCAGCCTTTGTAGTCTTGATGCAGGAAGATTGTCCTTTCTCTAGATAGTTCATGCTCATCTCATTCACATTGATTGGCTTGACATGAGTGTGATGGATGGCTAACTGATCTGGTTCCTTGACTAATTGAAACTTTTTCTGTATTTCCTCATCAATCTTTTTCCAGTTGATCAGAGTCAAATCTCCTTTATCAGCATCTTTCAAATTTGCTGCTGCTGCATTTATAAGATCTATACCATCTGCAACTGGTGGCTTGGAGATAGTAATTGAAGGTACAATTACTTTGCTGATTTGAACTAGAAGTTTCTCCCCCTCAGTTGGTCCTTTCTCCCCCTTACTTGATTCTCTCTCCCCCTTTTTGTTATCATCAAGTGGAGGAGTTAGGCCTTGTGCTTTAGCCAGTTGCATAAGAAGATTTGTCTGAGTCTGTTGATTTTGAAGAAGTAGAGCCACTGAATTCTCAATAACCTGAACTCTGTTCTCCAGCTTGGCTATCTTCTTGTCAGAATCTGATTCTCTCCTTAATCTTAGTAATAGATCATGCATGGTACCATATGGCATTATTGAATCCAGCTTCTCAGATTTATATGTCTTTAAGTCAGCTATCTCCTTTTTCAATTCATCCACACTGAGATTCTGTCTTGAGTGTTGGATCTTCATTAAATGTAAAGAGTCTAGGTGAGCTTGAAGAACAGCCTTGGTACCAGCATCTGAGGCTTCCTGAAGGGCATGCTGAATAGCTATTACTTGTTTTACCAAAGACACCTCAAATTGCCCTGGTGAAAATTCCTTTGCCCATGCCCATTTAGGTAAACTGAAAGCAGAACTTGGGCCTTCAGCTCCCCCTAAGTTCATGCTTCCATCCAAAGAACCAGAGTCATCATCATCATAATTTACTCCAAATTCTTCAGATGGCTCTCCAGCTTGAGAAGGCATTCTGTTCACAACAGCTTTATCTCTTTGAAGAGATTCTGTGGTGTGCACTAGATTCAAAGTCTGCTCTGCCTCCACATTGCCCTGAGCAGCCAACAGTTGATAGGCTGAAACAGGGTGAGTAAAAGTGTCAGCATCCAAGGAAATGTTATCAATTACAGCTTTGTAATGTTGCTGAAATTGTCTTTCCTTTTCAGCATCATCCACAATCATTGACTCACTAGCAATGACTGGTTCCATCCTTATTTCTCCAGTACCTGCCTTTCTCTCATATTCTCTCTTTTGTTGCATCAGGGTCTCACCCTGGCTCCCCACCCTCACACCCTCACCTTCACCTACTAAGGTGGGACTCCTCTCACTCACTTTTGCCAATCCTGAATGAATGGATTGCTGAGATTCACTCTTTTCCTCTCCTTTTGCCTGGGAGCAACCCAGCCTCTCACTCAATGCACTCTCCTCTCTCAGTCCTAAGAGTGATTGTATTACCACCAAATCTTCTGCACTTGAAATTATTGAAGTTTGAAGTTGTGCAGAGACACTCGACGGATAAGTGATATCCGTCGGGTGAGTGGTAAAGCTATCCGAAGGATAACTGTTGTTAAGCTTATCCATCGGGATACAATCACTACTCGACGGATGAGCAATATCCATCGAGAGAGTAGAAATGAATGAGGTGGGAAGAGAAACTATTGTTGACTCTGTGTTGATTGAAGTTATTTGAGGCACATATGTCACAATAGAATCAGAAAGAATTGGCAAGTGAGCCAACAAATCATCTAAAAGATGATGCTCACTTGCACTAGATTTTGGCTTCCCCAACAGAGTTAAAGAAGGGGAATCAGGAATTGAAGTGTTTATCATGTCCACTTCCAGTGAGTTAGTTGGTGAGTATTGTGTTTCTGTGGCTTCTATTATGAGAGATTTTGGCTGTGACTCCACATTTATTGGAGCCACATCAATCTGAATTTGAGAAGGTGCAGGGACTGTGTCTTTAGCACCAGTTTGCACTAAGTGTGTGCCCTGTGCATCCCCAGTTGTTTTGGATTTCTTCTTTCTAGTGTAGGTTTGGTGTGAGCTTGTGTCCCTAACCCTCTTGGCCTGTGCTCTTGGATGAGAGCTTTGTTCAATAGCCACATCCTTTTGGGAGGATGCAGCTAGAAGTGAGCTTTTATCCTTTTTAAGCACTACAGTTTGTTGGGAAACTGCAGTGTGGCTAGGATGGGATTCACTCAACTCTCGAACCTTATCCTTGGGGTTTCTTTGATGTTCACCCCTTCCCTCACCTATCTTACCCTCCTTCACACTCCCCTCTTTGGTTTTGGTAGATTTTTGAATTGGTACCTTTTGAGAGATACCAGAGGGGGTTTTCTTTGATTTGGATTTAGAAATTGCAGTTGTTTTGGAAGCTTTGGTAGGCAACTGTTTGGTCATTGTCACAGTTGCCATAGCTATGCCTGAAGTCAAAGAAATATAAGAGATTGGAATAGTTGAGGGTCTGGATGAACTTACCTCACTTACCTGAGGTGTCAGCATTACAGGAAAATATAACATTGGCACATCCTTGTGATAGTTGGCTCTGTTCAAGTCTGCAATGATTCTTCTCTCTTGAACCCAACAAGCTAATTTGTTGTTTGAGTTCTCAAGTTCAATCTCTTGACAAAGATGGTTAGCCAAAAGCATAAAAACTCTAGCATAGTAAATATTCTTTCCTCTTTTGGCTAAGTCACCTAGTTTAAAACCTAACTCATACACAACAAGGTCACTGAAATTGTAATATTTGTCTGTAACTAGCATGTATAGCATGTTAAGCATGGAAATGTTCACAGAATCAAAATTACTGATTTTTCCAGAAAAGACTTTAGTTACTACATCACACAAGTAACTCCATTCCTTCCTAAGACCTAGTCTTCTAATTTCACTTAGTTTTGTAGTAGGAAGTGCATAATGAATGGAATTGAGCATATTGACAATATCAGTGTCAGTGTGTGGTGTAGTTACATTATCATCAGGAATCTTGAAACATGCTTTTATGACATCACTATTGATACAGAAATCATTACCTTTGATGGTTAGAGTGATGGTTTTGTCAGTAGAGTTATAGATTGCTGTTGTCCACATCTCCTCAACAACTTCACAATAAATTGTGGGTGATTCCAGCATGGCAAAACTTAACTTGCAGTTGTTCATAAAGTCCATCATCTTATGATAGTCTTCAGATTGCTGAATCCCCTTATTGACCAAGGCAGTGAAGTTGTTCTTCTCATAGATGAACCCAGTCTGTGACATGATCTTAACTACGGGTGCCATTGTTAGAGAAGAAAAGCTTGAAGAGAAAGAGGATTTTTGCTTGAGAGAGAATGAAGTAACACAGTTGAATTTGAGAATGATAAAAGAAAATGATTAGAATGAAATAAGCTTTTATACTTTACTCAAAATCAACTGATAAAAATAATAAAGAGAAGTAAATTACCCAATAGAAATTGTCTAAAAAAGCCGTTTTAAAATAAACTGTAAAAATTCCATCCATTATCCATCGTGTAATGCTTACAAACTGTAAGTATACTCGATGGATAATGTTCAGGGAATTAACGGTTAAGATTTAGACACTTCGACGGATGAGGATAAGTTGATATCCGTCGAGCTTTAAAATACTCCAGAAAAGTAATTGATTTTTATTTACAATTTGTATATCGACAGATGACTCAACTCGATGGATAATGGTCATCCGTCGAGATGCAAATTTTGACTTAGCCAAAATTTTCATCCAAGACTAAAAATCAGTTAAATTTCTGGCTACTTTTCAACTTGCAAAATAATTCAGATAAATTCAAGAGTAATTAAGCATACCTAACTCACTTACCAACCTAGAAAAGGGGGATTCATCCAGTGGCTTGGTAAAAATATCTGCAAGTTGCTTCTCACTTGGAACAAAATGTAACTCTACGGTACCATTCATTACATGTTCCCTTATGAAATGGTACTTGATGTCTATATGCTTTGTCCTTGAATGTTGCACTGGATTTTCAGTGATGGCAATTGCACTTGTGTTGTCACAGAAAATAGGAATCCTTTCAACTTACAAACCATAGTCTAGCAATTGATTTTTCATCCATAAAATCTGTGCACAGCAACTGCCAGCAGCAATATATTCATCTTTAGCTGTAGAAGTAGAAACTGAATTTTGCTTTTTACTGAACCAGGACACAAGCTTGTCTCCTAAAAATTGACAGGTTCCTGTTGTGCTTTTTCTATCAATTCTGCAACCTGCATAATCTGCATCTGAATAACCAGTCAGATCAAAGCCAGAATCTCTAGGATACCAATTGCCAAGGTTTGGTTGTAACACCCCAAAATCCGGGGTCGGGGATCCGGGTTGTCACGAGTTCCATTTCCCTTGAAACATCCAATCTTAATAAATAATCAACT
This sequence comes from Apium graveolens, assembly GCF_009905375.1. Lineage (NCBI taxonomy): Eukaryota > Viridiplantae > Streptophyta > Magnoliopsida > Apiales > Apiaceae > Apium > Apium graveolens. The sequence continues at coordinate 26,928,443 of NC_133657.1, read as the reverse complement.
ACTCTGTACTGTGACCCCACAAGAAACACACACACCGCAAGTTATAGTCTCAGAGATGAATACCCAAAAAAATAACACAAGTCATTTTATTCCATAATTATAAGCCATTACACCTCAAAAGGGTTTCTGAATAAATTTACATTTCTTTGTCATTATTACAATTCATAAATATACATAATCTGGTACATCAAAAGTTGAAAGCCTAGCCTATTGGTAGTTCCTACCTCAATTACAGCGACATCAACGCCTATAGGAAACTGCGAAACGTTTCCTATCCGCTCGCGAATTGGGAGCTTGGTCCTGTTCATCTTGTCTATCTGATGTTGTGTGATGAAAGAAGAAAGCAAGGGTGAGTAACAAGCCCACCAAAATAATATGTATAATGATGAACAATATATGAGCATTCTCATAGTACTCATGAAAGTCTTGGTCAAGAAGAAATGAACCCAGTTTGATATCTTAATGCGATGAAGTCGCAAAATATTCAGTATATATACATATATACTTTTCAAAATCTTGGAAGTCCTCTTCCATACATAATATACACAGAGTTCCAGTTTATAACTGTATAAAAATATCGTTACAAGGTGATCTCATATATCTAACCTTGTCTCAACGTTTTTCTGAAAATCTTTGTCATGCATAAGATAATCATTTACTAGATATAAGTTTAAAAGATGAAGTTACAAGATACTCCAATATACTTATATCTTTTCCAAATACTACTTGAACTACCACCGTTCAAGTTATAATTAGTTTCAAAAGTTCATCACATAGATGAGACTACAAGATAAGATTTGAATAGATTCAATCTTTGAACACCATTATAAAAAATGAAGTTACGAGATACTTCATTAAGTCCCGATATATATATACACCTATATATATATACATTTCATACACTCCTTGAAAACCTCTGTTATGAAAATTATAAACAGAGTGGCCATATCCAATGAATTTGGAAAGAAAATAATTTTGGCATAAACCTGATATCTTGCTGATCAGGCAAAGATACCAATAAGTAACCTTTTCTACTAGTAGATAGACGAATTCCCCACTGGTCATCACCCTGGCCGCAATAGGACCTTATGCTGGACTGCCACTCAGCCACTTATGCATTTGATGGACTCCCACTGAGCCACTTACACTATCATGGACGCCCACTGAGCCCATGTTGCTTATGCCGACTCGATAGATGGACTTACTTCCCGAACGTTGGGTAAGTAATCAATTCATTTACCAAAACTGCAACCTTGTTGCGAATATAAAATACACCATAGAGCCGGATCCCTCAGGTTTTGAGCGAGTATTTAAATCCCCTTTAAAAGGAAGATCTTAAATATAAAAAAAATGAGTTTGGGATCTGCTCTAACTTTTAAAAATCATTTTGAAGACTCGAAAACACTTTAAAGAGTGTTTGGAGTAATGCTGATTTAATAAAATAAATCAGTCCCAATATATTTAGAAAATATCTGAATATTATTATTTAAATAATATTCCCATAAAGAATAATTGAGGTAGAAATTGAAAAACTTATACTTGAAATGAATAGTAAATAATCAAGATATCCTTATACGAAAGTAATATCTTTATTTGAATAATCAAAAGTAAGTTTGATTATCGAACATTATTCTTTAATAAAATAAAGAATATTATTAAATAATAAGCGGAGTCATAATACCTCGAATGAATATTATAAATAATATTCATTAAATAAAATAAAGGAGTCATACATCCTCAAATGAATATCCAATTAATAATCATTACATAATATAAACTGAGTCTTAAGCCCTCGAATGAATATTCGAAATAATATTCAATTAATACAATAAAAGGAGTCATAAGTCCTCGGATGAATATTCAAAATAATATTTAATAATAAAATGAAGGGAGTCATAAATCCTCGGATGAATATTCGAAATAATATTCAATAAATAAAATAAAGTTAAAGTTATCGAATAAACCTTATTTGATTAATAGTTTTGAAAACTATAACCATATATATATAAAATATATATAATATACTCGGGAACATCGACTCCCGGTTTAGAAATATGTTCACCTTTGGGTCCCCTATACTAAGGGTAAACTCAAATACCGCTTATCTCTAGCATAGGTATTATGCAACTATAAGCATTTGAACCAACATATATATAAATCAAGAATATTAAACAGGCATGCATATATACCATAGCACATGCTACAATATATCGCAAGAATTTGCTAATAACCAATATGCATTTATCGCAAGATCATGCATACACATACACATCACAACAACAGTTATACGGGTAGAAAACTTGCCTGAGTGTCCCCGGATAGACTTAAGCTTAGAGTGGGTCCGATAACCTATGAACAACAACATAAGTGGGAATTAGACCCCGGTCGCTTAAGAAACTAGACTTTAACCATTTAGAGTCCTAATGTTCGCTTTCGCGCTTAACGATTTACTTAAGTCGCTCGAGTACCCTCGGCTCCACCATTTTTAATAAATTAACCATTAAGGGTTTTAAGGCGATTCTTTCGCGAGTACCTTACCAACTGCCTAATCCACTTTTCATAATTGTTTCTTACCCCAATTAGTCATTTAAGGTCCTTAACCAAGGTTTCAAAGTAAGGCGAGGGGTAATGTTTTGTTCACGAAACGTCGTTACTTAAAACGGCCGTTCCTCCTAAACCGTACATCGGAATCAAACGAACCACATATCAAAACGAAGCTCGTAACATGAACTATCTAAACATGGCAATGGTCAAAACCTATCAGGGAGTTCTCGGGTCCTAATGTTATGAACAAAAGCAGTCTAAAGTAAATCGGACATTACGACGGCTATGTTTACGCGATTTCCCAAATTTTATACCATTCCAATTCAACCCACAATCAATCCACAATCAAAACTCCATCCATACCATACTACAACAGCCCCAACAACTCAATATTACCAATTCATACTTATTTCTCAATTATGAACTAAGAGTTTACTTAAGTTCATTAACTAATAACCAAGACTTCCAACTCCAAAAATATCACAAAACCAACCAATCTTTAAACACACAATAATCATGCCTCTCATCAACTAAACTACTCATAACAAGATTTAAACATGATTACACACCCATTACACTAACCCATGTTCTAAACATTAGGAAATCTAAACAACAAAGCTTAAGACTAAGATCATGAAGAGTTATACCTTCCTTGAAGCTTTTAATCCATGAAAGATCCTTGGAATGCCCATGGAAGCCTTAATCTAACCTCCTACAAGCTTGATCTTTCAAAGAAATCAAGAACACAAAAATTAATTTCAAGAAGTACTATTCACCATCTTCTTCCTTGATTTATAAAAAAAGATTGGCTTGGAATTAGAAGCTTAAACTTATAGGAAGTATGTAACTATCCATGGGGAAGCTTAGATAAATACCTTGCCAAATAGTAAGTGGTGGAGCTTGGATCTTCATTTTTTAAGAAAAGGGGCCGAGAGCTTCATGAAGAAAATGGAGGGTTTTGTGTTTTGTTTGGTGAAAAATGAAATGTTTGGCTTGGTTGGTTGAATTTTGATTTGTTTTAGGTTAATTACCTAATTAACCTTGATTTTGTGTGGTTATCATTCAACCACACTTCCTCCCCCCATGTCATGCTTACATCATCAAGTGATGTCACCCTCCCTCCTTCGTCCTCTTCCTATTGGTTTGATGACATCATCCCCACTAATCCCTTTGATTAGCTTCTAATGGTTTGCCTAATGACCGCTGATCTGTTATACGGTTCGCTTAACTTTCGTTCTCGTTTCTCGTTTGAGGGATCATACCCGGGATCTTATTACTTGGGTTTTCTTAACCTTTCTCCATACATTATATTCCTTTTATGATCCTCTCTTATAATCCTTTAATTTAAATCCTTCTTATCCTGTTACCTTATACTCAATTCTTTCCGTATGTAGTGGATTTCCGGGAAAAATCAAAGTGTTCGGAATTGGATTTTGACGATCTTTACATACACTTATATACCATGTAGAGTACTAATAAAATCTCAGAATATCCATAACAAAACCCCTACATAGTGTGGCATGAAAAGTTTTCTCATTCAGCATAATCTGCAAAATCATTATTCATAAGGGTTTCAAAAATTTCCAAAAATTGGGGTTATTACATTGGTGTTCCTTTGAGATATCTGAAGATTCTCTTAATAGCTATCAAATGAGACTCTCTAGGATCAACCTGAAATCTAGCACACAAACATGTAGCAAACATTATATCTGGCCTACTAGCTGTTAAGTACAGAAGTGAGCCAACCATGCCCCTATAACTTGAAATATCCACAGACTTTTCAGTAGTGTTTAGTTCAAGCTTGGTTGCAGTGGCCATGGGAGTTTTTGCAGATGTGCAATCCATTAGATCAAACTTCTTTAAAAGATCAAAAATATATTTAGTTTGACTAATGAATATTCCATCACTAACTTGCTTAACTTGTAAACCAAGAAAGTAAGTTAGTTCTCCCATCATACTCATTTCATACTTGCTTTGCATCAGTTTGGCAAACTTTTTACAAAGTTTCTCATCTGTAGAGCCAAAAATAATATCATCTACATAAATTTGAACAAGTATGCTAGAGCCATTCACATTTCTAAAAAATAAAGTTTTATCTACAGTACCTCTTGTGAAGTGATTTTCCAAAAGGAACTTTGATAAAGTGTCATACCAGGCTCTACGTGCTTGCTTCAGTCCATAAAGTGCTTTCAGTAGATAATAGACATACTCTGGGAAATTTGGATCTTCAAAGCCAGGAGGTTGGCTTACATACACTTCTTCCTCCAAATCTCCATTCAGAAAGGCACTTTTGACATCCATTTGATATACCTTGAAATTGGCATGGGCTGCATAGGCTAAGAAGATTCTGATGGCTTCAAGTCTTGCAACAGGAGCAAATGTTTCATCAAAATCTATTCCTTCTTACTGATAATAGCCTTTAACAACCAATCTTGCTTTGTTCCTTACTACTATGCCATTTTCATCCATCTTGTTTCTGAATACCCATTTGGTGTCTATTGGATTCTTTCCTGTAGGCTTGGGTACCAGCTTCCATACTTTATTCCTTTCAAATTGGTTTAGCTCCTCCTGCATAGCTAAAATCCAATCAGGATCTAATAGGGCTTCTTCTACCTTCTTTGGTTCTTCCTTAGACAGGAAGCTGCTGTATAGACATTCTTCTTGAGTTGCTCTCCTGGTTTGAACTCTGGAAGAAACATCACCAATAATCAGTTCAAAGGGGTGATCTTTTATCCATTTTCTTGGTTGAGGTAGATTAGCCCTAGATGAAGATACCTCAATGTTGTCTTGATGTGTGATTGAGTTTTGATTGCTAGAAACTCCCCCTGAGTTTGTGGATCTTTGATTTGAGAATGGGGTGCTTTCTATGGGTGATCTGCCTTGACTTCCTGCTCCTTTTGATACCCCGACGGATGGTGAATTTTGAGTACCGACGGATGAGGCAGGTTGTCTTCCGACGGATAATACAGATTGCCTTCCGACGGATGAAGCGTTATGTAACTCGACGGATGTTGAGTTTTGTGCTTCATTTGTAGTAGATTTGTCTGCATTATCCTTAGACACTGTTTCTTGATCACTCTTATCATCACTTTCATCACTGTCCATCTCAACATTGTCGAATTTGAGGCTCTCATGGTAATCTCCATCTATTAGTCCTTCAATCCTTTTATCATCAAACACAACATGTATAGATTCAACAACAATGTTGGTTCTTAGATTGTAGACTCTATATGCTTTACCAACAGCATATCCAACAAAAATTCCTTCATCTACTTTAGCATCAAACTTCCCATTTTGATCAGTTTGATTTCTCAGAATATAGCATTTACAGCCAAAGATATGAAGAAAGTTCAGAGTTGGCTTCTTGTTCTTGAACAATTGATAAGGTGTCATGCATCTTGCTTGATTAATCAGAGAGATGTTCTGAGTGTATCATGCAGTGTTTACAGCTTCAGCCCAGAAGTATGTTGGTAGTTTTGATTCTTCAAGCATTATCCTTGCAACTTCAATAAGAGATCTATTCTTTCTTTCCACTACTCCATTATGTTGTGGAGTCCTTGCTGCTGAGAACTCATGCAAGATTCCATTTTCCTCACAAAATGCTCTCATGACATAGTTCTTGAACTCAGTTCCATTATCACTCCTGATTCTTCTTACTTTGAAATCAGGATGATTGTTAACTTGCCTTATGTGATTGATGATGATTTCACTAGCTTCATCCTTGGACTTTAGGAAATAGGTCCAAGAGAACTTTGAGAAATCATCTACAATTACTAGGCAAAATCTTTTCTGTGAGATTGACAATATATTGACTGGTCCAAACAAATCCATGTGAAGCAGTTGTAGAGGCTCTTTAATTGCTGAATCAAGTTTCTTCCTGAATGATGCTTTAATCTGCTTCCCTTTTTGGCAGGCATCACACAGTCCATCCTTTGTAAACTCCACCATAGGAATGCCTCTAACTAGCTCTTTCTTTACCAGCTCATTCATGGTCTTGAAGTTCAAATGGGATAGCTTCTTGTGCCATAGCCAACTTTCATCTTGACTTGCTTTACTAAGAAGACAAGTTAAAGATTCTGCTTTAGTTGAGTTGAAGTCAGCTAGATACACATTTCCTCTTCTCACACCAGTGAGAACCACTTTGTTGTTTTGATTATTAATCACAACACAGGTTTCTTTGTTGAAGGTTACTGAGTTGCCTTTATCACAAAGCTGGCTGATACTCAACAGATTGTGTTTGAGACCATCCACTAAGGCAACCTCTTCAATGATGACATTGCCCTTTGAAATCAAGCCATATCCCACAGTATAACCTTTGCTGTCATCTCCAAAAGTGATACTTAGGCCAGCTCTCTCTTCAAACTCTGTGAGCAGGGTAGAATCACCAGTCATGTGTCTTGAACAACCACTATCCAAGTACCAAAGATTCCTTCTGTTTCCCTGCACACATCAAAATCAAATCAAGTTGATTTTGGTACCCAAGTTTCCTTGGGTCCTGAATTGTTAGCTTTCTTCTTCTGTTTCTTAGGTCTTAACTGATTTGACTTAGGAATTTCAAATTCTTCCTTAGTCATTTGGGTTGGGCCTTTGAAACCACTAGATGCAACAGAATTATCATGCATGTTATGGCTAACAGGAAATGACATGCTTGGTACAAATATGTTATTCCAGTAAGGCATGCTAAATGGCATTTGAGGCATATTATATGCAGCATAATATGGATTAGGTGCAAATGGCATGTTAGCAAACTGTGCATTCATGTTCTATGTAGCCATAGCATTAACAGGCATGGGAGCCATGGCATTCATATTAGAGAATTGAGGCTGAACAGACATGGGAGTAGGCAAGGCAGATTTGCAATTAACAGACAAATAATTTACACTACCACACTTGACACAGATTTTTCTAGGAACATATTTGTCAGGTGTGTAGTTATTATGTTTGTTAATCCCTACTTTACCATTCCTATTGTTTTTCCTTTTAGTCTCTGTTTTTACCTCTATCTTCTCAAGTCTGTCACTTAACTGTTTGACAGTCATGTGACCAACATTAGCCTTCTTCCCTTTCTTGGCTTGACTTGACTCTCCTGAAACAAAGTTCTTGGAAACAGACCCATACTTTTCATTTAGCTTGGTTAATTTGGCTTTGCTGATGGGTTTGCTCACAGCCGACGGATGAGGATTTTTATCATTCGACGGATAACACTTTTTGTTATCCGACGGATAGTCCTCATAATCTGTCGAGTCTACATCTGTCAGCAATCCATCTACCAAAATAGGTTCTAGTTTCTCCTTATTCTTTTTCCAAGCTTCATCACAAAAAGACTCAATTCCTTGAACCTTGGTGATTTGAGCATGAACATCTCTGGATGTTTTCCATGCTTTAATCACCTTCTGTTCACGATCGAGCTGCTTCTTTAAAATTTCTTCCTTTTTCAAGGACTCAGTTAATTCCTCCTTGGCAATTCTACACTCAATTTTTAGTTTCTCAAACTCAACAAACTGAGACTCAAGCACATTATTCCTCTCACTCAAAAACAAGTTGTTTTCTTTGATTTTAGCATTTTCTTTGGTGAGGGACTTAAGTGTAACACGCAAATGATACAATTCTGTAGACATGTCATTTATTGCATCATTACACTCAGCTTTAGATAAATGTGCAAGGTTTGTAGTGATTACCTGATTGCTTGAGGAACTTGTCTCTATTTCATCAGACTTGGCCATAAGGGCTAGATTGACATAGCTGACATCCTCATCTTCATCCAAACCATCAGCTGCCCAGTCATTCTCTTGTGTAATAAAAGCCCTTTCCTTCTGTTTGAGTAGATCAAAGTATTTTTGCTTATAATCCACAGACTCAAATCTTTTCTTACTGGAATCTGACTTTCTACACTCATTTGCAAAATGCCCGGCCAAGCCACATTTGAAACACTTGAATTTTGATTTATCCACCATGTTTCTATTTGGCTTGGCAGCTCCAAAGTTCTTCTTGAACTTGAGCTTGGCAAATCTTCTTGAAAGGAATGCTAGGTGCTCATCAATGTCCTCCATGTCATCTTGGCTCAATGAATCTTCACTTTCTGTAGCTAGCCCTTTACCCTTGCTTTCATAGGCCTTTGAAGTTGATTCCAAAGCTTCCATCTTCACTTCCTTCTCCTTTTCCAGTTCAGCCACTAGTGCAATGGATCCTCCTTTCTTCTTTCCTCTCTCCATTCTTTCATCCTGCTCTATCTCAAGCTCATAGGTCTTCAGAATGCCATACAGTCTCTCCAAAGTAAACTCCTTATAATCTTGTGAGTTTCTCAATGAGACTGTCATTGGTTTCCATTCCTTTGGAAGAGATCTGAGAAATTTCAGATTGGAGTCTTTAGTCTGATAGACTCTTCCATGCAATTTAAGAGCATTTAGTAGCTTTTGGAATCTACTAAAAATGTCAGTGAGTGACTCACTTTCTTCATTATGAAAATGCTCATATTGCTGAATCAGGAGCTGCATTTTATTTACTCTTACTTGCTCAGTACCATCACAGATTATCTGTATTGTGTCCCAAACTTCCTTGGCAGTCTTGCAGTTGATGATGTTATCAAACATGTCTGCATCAACACCATTGAACAGAATGTTCATGGCCTTTTTATCTTTCCTGACTTGTTCAATATCAGGATCAGACCATTCATGCCTTGGCTTTGGAACAGATGGTTCATTTCCTGTTGCAGCTCTCATTGGAACATGAGGGCCTCTTTCTATGCAGTCCACATAGGCCTCATCTTGAGAAAGCATATGAAGATGCATCTTTACCTTCCAATGATGGTAATTATCTTTATCAAGAAAAGGAATCTTGACTCCAACATCTTTCTTGTTCATCTTGCTGAATTATTTTAATCTTTAAACTCTTTGTAGATTAAGAGCTTGCTCTGATACCAATTGTTAGTCCCTTAACAATATAGAAAGAATTACAGAAGGGGGGTTGAATGGAATTCTTGAACCTTTTTCTTGAAATAAAAATGTACAACTCGATTATGGATATATTTGTTTTGATTAGCACAATGCGGAATGTAAACTTGAATGAATCAAAATATAAGTAATTAAAAACAAGAGTCTTTAAAAACTTTCTGGTGGATTTAAACAATTCCACCAGAGATATATTTAATATATCTAGAGGACTCTGTGTGCAGAAATGCTCACAGCTGCTTACAAAATAGAACTGCTAAGAACACAGGAAATGCTAAAGATAATGCTTACAAAGATTTCTCTGTTGTTGTTTCTTAGCTATCTCAGTTATTTTTCTATTTGCTACTCTCTTGGTTTATATATTACCAAGATTACAAAGTCAAAAGAACTGAACAAATATAAAATCTAACAGTCTTGATCTTTGCTGCTTTTTCATCCTCTATTACCCAGTTAATGGGCTTCCACAGTGTACTTGTATCCAACTCAACGGCTGTGTGTCAGCTTTCACTGTTCAACTGATGTTTGAATCTTGATATGATCATCTGTCGACTTTCAGATCATCCGTCGATGACTTAATTGATCATCCGTCGACTGCTATGTTAAACATCCGTTGATAGTCATTTGATCATCCGTCGAAGCTTTGTTAAGCATCCGTTGGTAGCTATTTTGGTCATCCGTCGAAGCTTTGTTAATCATCCGTTGGTAGCTATTTTGGCACTTGACTTCATTTCACTTATACAAAATTATAAGACATTGCTTATGTACAGTTAATCAACCTATTCTGCATATCTAGTTAAAGTCAACATGACTTATATGCTACTCCAGATTCTATACAAAGGTGCATACAACACTGTGCTACAAACTTATTATTACATAAGCTACTCACTCGATGGATAATAAGTTAATCATCCGTCGGGACTATAATGAGTTATCCGTCAGGACTATAATTCTTATCCGTCGAGTGCTACATTATTTCACTAAGTAAAATCTACTTAGATGTTTTGTTTAGGTAATCATCAAGTACACAACATATTCACAACAGAAATTGAAATAAGTACAAGTCCTTGAATCTATAATTTAAAAGTTATTACAACCCAAAATGATTACTTGATAAGTTTACAGTTAATTGCCATTACCTGCCACAAGTTATAATTATACATAATTGATTCCCAAAAGTAGAATGCCTGATCTATAAATAGATCTACCTCTCCAGCTATAGCAACTACGATATCAACGGGAAGACGCGGGACGCTTCCCACGTGCTTGCGCTGGGTCTGCTTGAGTCTGGCCATCTTTCCTAACTGTTGTTGTGTGATGAAGAAATGAAGCAAGAGTGAGCATTACAGCTCGCAAGATAATATATAGTGTAAAAAATAATGCAAGTATCTAAATGGATAACTTACTGGAAACCTTTATCAAGTGTAAGGTAATTACTTACTGGATATAAGCTTAAAGGAAGATGAAGTTACTTCACTATACTTATACCATTTTAGAAATCTACTTGAACTGCCACTGTTCAAAGTATAATAAGTTTTCGAAGGTTCATTATATAAATGAGACTACAATATAAGACTTGACTAGATTCAATTTTTGAAATATTGTCTAAAGGAAATGAAGTTACGAGATACTTCATTTGATGGAAACACCATTATAACTGTTTGACCCTGTCAATGCTTCGACAATCACCCATTCGTAGCCTTTCGATCGAAATGCTCCGGGTAGTGTTGCAGAAATACTCAACTGGATGATGAACTCATTACGGGAGTTTATCGCGCCAGGAAGACCACTTACGATGATCAGTCGCAGTAGTGCAACCCCACCATTTTCTACATGTAGAGGAGAACAGTCGGATTTACTTGTCAACCGAACCCTGGACTCCTAAGGAATGGACCGTCTTAGTGGAACTTCCAGGCCATTTGGGCCAATATAATAAGGCTGGGCCGACGCCACTCGACCACTTACGCCACTCCTAGTTCTGATGAAATCCATGACTCTGAAACATAAAGCTCGTCCCCCATTTCCCCACGTAGAAACTTGTTGATACGGCTCCACCAAGAAGTCATATCTAGTTGGAAAGGAAAACTCACCGATATTTCCCAGGGGGTGCCTGTTAATGGATTAACTTGTTCCAAGAATTTTACTTCCCGAGTGTTGGGTAAGTAATCAAAAACTCTTTTATCAAAACATCTACCTTATTACGAATATAAAATACGCCACAAAGCCGGATCCCTCAGGTTTTAAGCAAGTATTTAAATCCCCTTCGAAAGGAGGATCTTAAATATAAAAATGAGTTTTGGGATCCACTCTAACTTTTAAAAATCATTTTGAAGACTCGAAAACAATTTTAAGAATGTTTGGAGTAATGCTGATTTAATGAAATAAATCAGTCCCGATATATTAGAAAATATCTGAATATTATTATTTAAATAATATTCCCATAAAGGATAATCTTTATAAAAATAATTGAAGTAGAAGTTTTAAAACTCATACCTGAAATGAATAATAAATAACCAAAGATATACTTATACGAAAGTACGATCTTTATTTGAATAATCGAAAATAAGTTTGATTATCAAAACATTATTCTTTAATAAAATAAAGAATATTATTTAATAAATAAGCAAAGTCATAAGTCCTCGAATGAATATTCAAAATAATATTCATTAAATAAAATAAAGCGGAGTCATAAGTCCTCGTATGAATATTCAAAATAATATTCATTAAATAAAATAAAGTTATCGAATAAACCTTATTCGATTAATAGTTTTGAAAACTATTTATATATATATAAATATATATATATAATATACTCGGGAACATCGTCTCCCGGTTTAGAAAATGTTCACCTTTGGGTCCCCTATACTAAGGGTATACACAACTAATGCTTATCTCTAGCATAGGTATTATGCAACTTATAAGCATTTGAATCAACAATTAGATATCAAGATTACGAAACAGGCATGCATATAAACCATATCAACATGCTCCAATATATCGCAAGATTTGCTAATAACCATCATGCATCTATCACAAGATAATGCATATACATATATACATCACAACAACAGTATAACGGGTAGAAAACTTGCCTGAGTGACTGGGGGTGATAAAAGGCCTGGGACGAGTCTGGTAACCTATAAACATCATATAAGTTGGAATTAAACCAAAGTCGCTTAAGAATCTATACTTTAACCAATTAGACCCTAACGTTCGCTTTTGCGCTTAACGATTCACTTAAGTCGCTCGAGTACCCTCGGCTCTACCATTTTTAATAAATTAACCATTAAGAATTTTAAGGCGATTCTTTCGCGAGTACCCTACCAACTGCCTAATCCACTTTACATAATTGTTTCATACCCCAATTAGTCATTTAAGGGCCTTAACCAAGGTTTCAAAGTAAGGCGAGGGGTAATGGTTCGTTCGCGAAACGCCGTTACTTAAAACGGTCGTTTCTCCTAAATCGTACATCAGATTCAAGCGAACCAAATATCAAAATGAAGCTCGTAACATGAACTATCTAATAATGGCAATGGTCAAAACATAACAGTGAGTTCACGGGTCCTGATGTGAAGAACAAAAGCAGTCTAAGGTAAATCGGGCATTACGACGGCTATGTTTACGCGAACCAAAATTTATACCACTCCAATCAATCCACAAATCAACCAACAATCATTACTACAACTAAAATCCATCCATAATTTACTACAACAGCCCCAACATCTCAAGATTTCCAATTTATACTACTCTCAATCATGAACTAAAAGCTATACTTAAGTTCATTAATCAATAATTAAAATTTACAACTTCAAACTTATTAAAAATCCAACCACACTCTAAGTATACAAGAATCATGCTTCTCATGAACCATGCCAAACATAAAAACTCTAAATATACAAAAGTAGGTCTAGGGTATGAGATTATACCTTCCTTGGTGAGTAAAAGTAACTAAGGAGCTTGGAATCACCCTTGAAAATCCTTACCAAAACTATATCTAAACAAAAACACAAGATCAAAATTTTTAAGATCTTGAAAACACTATTCTCCCCCTTCTTCCATGAATTATTGGAAGAGATTGTGAAGGAAATGGAAGCTTAGATTCATAGGATAGCCATATCTATGCTTAAGGAACCTTGGATAATTACCTCACAAATTATCAAAGCTTGGAACTTGAATTTGGATTTTTTTCTTCTTGGAAAAGAGAAGAAGCCGAGAGCTTCTTGCTCAGAAATGAAAAGTCAACTTGTGTTTTTGTGTTATGAATTGTTTTGGCTTGGTTGCTTCCTTTTGTTGTTAATTAAATTGTTACCATGGTAAAAATTGTGTGGCTTACAATAAACTAACAAATCCTTCCCATTTTGTCATGCTTATGTCATCCACTTATGTCATCTTGTTACACTTGTCTTCCTCTTGTTGGTGTGATGACATCATCATCCACTAACCTCCTTGATTAACTCCTAATTACTTGGCTAATGATCACTGATCTGTTATACGGTTCGCTTAACTTTTATTCTCGTTTATCGTTTGAGGGATCATACCCGGGATCTTATTACTTGGGTTCCCTTAACCTTTCTCAATACATTATATTCCTTTTATGATCCTCTCTTATAATCCTTGAATTTAAATCCTTTTTATCTTGTTACCTTATACTCAATTCTTTCTATATCTGGTGGATTTTCGGGAAAAAACAAAGTGTTCGAATTTGGATTCTGACAATCTTTACATACACTTATATACCATATAGAGTACTAATAAGATCTCAGAATAACAATAAAAGAACCCCTACAAAGTGTGGCATGAAAAGTTTTCTTATTCAGCATAATCAGCAAAATCACTATTCATAAGGGTTACAAAAAGTTCAAAATTTTGGGGTTATTACAGAACTGATTCTAGACCAGGATTCTCTCCAATTTTGTCGCTCTGGTCGGATTGATTTTCAACCAGGAATCCTGACCCCATATACCAGGAATCCTAGTCCTTTAGACTAGAAATCCTGAATTACGGGTTACAAGCCTTTTAATGGCTATAACTTTTCGCTCATTGTTCTGATTTGAGCATATAATATACCAAATCGAAGCTTATTATGAGCTCTAACTCATGATGGACTCTTCATATTTTTTCTTGCATTCCTCAATCCCTCTATTTTGACAGATAGTGGCCTATACGAGCTTTCAATTTACTGATCTCTTCGAGCCTTATTTCTACTTAGTCCAACCAGGTGAATTGTCCTACTTATATTCTCAACCATATTAAACCTTGAGGTTTAAGGTATGTCGAGTCTGAGTACCTTATTTTCTCAAAGTGTTTTCCAAGTTTGTGGGATCCTTGTCCCAGATATGTTCATTTTTAGGATGACTCTTCGAAAATAGGTATTGCCTTTCCTTTTTGCCCAACTCAGGACACCTTGATTTTTCTGAAGACTAAGTCTCTCTATCAAAGAAATCTTTCTTTTATTCTTACATTATAGTCATCGAAACTTGTTTCAGTTTCTCAATAATCCTGGTGTTGGCTTCATCAAATATAAAGTATGTGTCCTATATTCCTTGTTCTTCCCAGGCTCAAAGACCTCATTCTTTGGAGTTGTTTGAGTGATTCCTAGTGGCATCACAATCTCATCTTTATCATCCATTAAGAATGGAATAGCTCATATCATTTCTTTGCAAGTGGCATGTCTGCCTAGTCATTTCTCTAGTATTCGTCCCTCCTTCAGTCCATCAAGGATTACTCGACTTCCTACCTAAGCTTGCCCTTTCATTTAAGGGTGAGAAATAGTTATGGAGCAGGATTTATTATCACCCTTATAACCACTCGTACATTTCTGTATTACTTGTCCTATATGGAACGACCGATCCAAATCCTAGATCGCAAAGAGCGAGTCCATAGAAATAAGTCTATTCCCATAGTTAAATTACTGTGGAGGAATCCTCGAGTAGAAGAGTCTACTTGGGAGTTAGAGTCAGATACGCTTGATAAATATCCTCACTTGTTTGGTTAAATCAGATTCCGAGGACAGAATCTTTTTAAGGGGGGAGGGATATAACGATTTGTATATTTATGTATTGTTTAAATATGTAATTATTAAATAATTAAATAAATAAATAAATGTGTGTGGGTTCTGTCATTTGGATATTACTTTGTGATAAGTTATAAGTGGTTACTGGTGTTCGAGTTTCATTTGAGTAATTGTTTGTGAACTGTGTTGTTTTATTCTAATATTTAAAGGTGATTTTATTTAAGATTTATTTTCATAAATACATAAATTATCTCTAAAATCATTTTTATTGCTTCATAATTTCATTTATTATTTTTAGGAATTTATAAAATTTAGAAATCAATATTTTATCAATTATTTATCTTTAAATGATTTTCTGATTTCATTTAATTGTAAAATCCGTATTTAATTCCAGAATTCTTCAAAAAATTACGAAATTCATATTTTATTAAGTTTGAAATATTTAAAGAATTTTAAAAATTATTTTGAAAATTTTTGAGATCAAATTGACCCACACATTGCTTCGGTTAATCGTCAAATGCAGGTCCGATTTGTGTTTCAAAATGATTTAAAAATTCCGAAAATTTTATTTTTTTAACCCCTAATTATTTTCGAGAGTTTTCGGATTATTTTATCCGTTAAATGCTCGTTAAAATTCCTAATTGCGATATTTAAATCGGGTCGTCAGATTAAAGGAAGAACAGATAAGATAAGTATTATTTTTGGTACCCTTTCTTCTTATCCCCTTCTCTGCAATATCTCTCATCTTTTTTTCATCTCGCCGCTTTCTCTCTCAATTGATCTCTTTGTTCTCTCAAATCTCTCTTTCTCCTCAAATATCTCTGTTCCTCCTTTTCTCCGATTCCCCTATTTTTGGTGAGCTTCTCCGGTCGCCTTGACTATTTTTCTTTGTCCCGGCCAACTGTCACCACCGGTTCACCGGAGAGGTGACAGTGGTGGGGGTGTTGCTCGGTTCCCTGTGCTGTGTTCTGTGTCGCGCGTGCGTATGTGTGTGGTGTTTATGCGGCGGTAGCCGCCGTGTAGCCGCCTGTTCTTGTCTCTTTTCCGGCCTTATTCTCTGTTCCGATTGCTGTTCAGTTCGGTTTTGTTGGATTGTATAAGCATATACACGCGTTTATGTATATATCTACGCGCCGCCCTCCTTGTTTTTCCGGCGGGGAGGCGGTGGCGCGTGGGATTGATGCACGTGCGTGTGTTGTATCTGCTTGTTGCCTTGTTCGATTATTTTGTTAAAAAGTTCTTAGTAATTTTTGCAGAGATTATTTGACTTAATCCGTGAAATGGAAATAAACATTTCGTGCAGGGAATTATTAAGATTAATCGATGAGATTCGTGTCGGAAACCCGTATTTACCGGCTACCCTGGAATTTTATCGTCGTCGGTGAGCCGATGGTGGACTATGATGAATATTTCTGAGTCCTACGAATAAATAAAAATACGAATTAAAATATATAAAAACATGATTAATAACTAATAACTGTATTTGAATTAGCGTTTGGGAATTTGTGGTTGGTTTGAATTGGTGGTTGGGACTGGTGATTGGATTATCGTTGTGGTTGTTATTAATTGATTGACGTCGAGTGGTTCGACGGGTTAGTCTGATAAATAAAGGGAGTGCTGCCCTATTTCCGGGAAATCAAATTGTGGAAATACGGGAGCGTATCCAATAATTATCGGGACGTCGAGCGAATATATATATATATATAAATACTTTATATGAAACCTAATGGTATGTTGTGGTGGAATGTTTTGCCAAAACCAATAACCCTAATTTCGTAAAACGACGAGTATATGTATTTTCTGAAAACAAACACCGAACCAATTTTCGAGAACATGAACCCTAACTGATACGTGTATTGCAATAATGCGTATATTACGAGTCGGGTTTTTGTTATCGTACAGGTAGATTGTTAGCGAGGATATGTCAAGCATGTTCAGACGTCTAATTTAGAGTATTTCGATTCCTGTAGGTTTTAGTCGAAATCCCTAGCATCCCAGTCGGTGCAAAGCTAGCCATTAATAGTTGTTAAAGCGTATCAAGGTAAGTACCCCTGACCATATCTTTATGATTCAGTAAAATATGAATAATTGTTGATTTAAATTACGTACTGGAACAGAACGTTTTAAGTTACGTATCCCTTGTATTTCAAATTGATTTGTTAACTGATGTTTCGGGGGAAAAGTAACTTCTGAAAGTACCTATCTCTAAACTTTGAATAAAATGAAAATGTTTTGGAAAGTGTGCTGTGACAGAATTGTTTTGAAAAGAGATAGGTAAGTGGTTTGGAAAACTGGATAAAGTTGATCAGATAATTGAATGAGTGTGCGCAAGGGCCCGTAACGGCCAGGAAGATAGCGTAAGAGGCGAAGTGGTTGCGCACCCTATTTAAACCACTGGTCCAGCATGACAGGGACCTAGCTAGTCTCTGAGTTCCGGAACAAGTTTCATGGGATGGCAGATGGAACCGTCTTATGGAGATAGCCTGATCAGCTGTCTCACCAGGGATCATCCAATACATACATATCTGAGCGAGTTAATTATGTGGTTCCCGTAACGGAACAAATGATTTTGGGTCCCCGTAACGGGACACATGGTTTTATAAATTCCTGTAATGGAACGGAAGATTTGGAAATGAAAATAGCATGCTAAAATTGAACTCTGGTATTCACACAACACTATTAATGAAATGTTTACAGAGCATGCTAGTTGTCTATATCCAGTTTATACCTGTTTTACTTGTTTTCCATAAACGAGTTATGATTTCTGTTCCTATAATAGCTTATTATAAACTATTTTGATTATTTTTAAAATAGTGGTACTGCTGAGCGATTGATCGCTCACACTTGAAAAATATTTTGTATATTCTCAATTGCAGATGCCTAGGAGATTATGCCGTCATAGGAAGGGCCAGTTTCCAGTCCCTTTGGTTTTGAGTTCCTCTGAGTGTGTTGTGTTAGACCAGGTGTGGTCTGTGAGTTGCTGTAGAAAGTTAGATATGTCAGGTTGTTTTTAATAAGATGGTTTGTATTAAGTGTGTAACCTAAATTATACTTGAATCTGGAAAAGATCTTGTGAATGGGTTATTTATATTGAAATAAAAGTGAGTTAATTGTATTATATTTGTAGTTTGATATTGTTACTGACGTCAACTCCTAACCCCGGGGTTGTGGCCGTCACAGGTTGGTATCAGAGCTACAGGTTTAAGTCCCTGATTTAGGTTAGGAATAGAGTTGGAAAAGTGTAGAATGGGTGTATAGGGCGTGAATCAGCAACTGACATCTAGAGGAGCAAGTTAAGAGTCTAGTCGAGGGTTCGAAGGTGTAACCCTGGCATATTTTGAGGATCCTGGAATTGCCCTGATCTGTAGTGTGTCTCCCTGGTATAGGTGTCATTGGTAATGGCCAACTGAGATTCCTAGATATCCCTTCCACGAGAACAAGTCCGATCATGTGAAATCAATTAGTAGGTTGCGATAGTAGTTAACAACTATTATGAGTATAGGCTTATGCTGTTAGCATTGCACTGTTATTACTGTTGTTATTTTGATTGTTGTATTTGTTGCTGATTTTGTTTAATCTAGCCACTCGTTACAATCAGACCCCAACCAAATGAGGATGGGAATATTTTATTGCGGCAACATTTTCTTGGCACATGAAAATGTTGCAACCTAGGGGCAATTTTTAAACTAAAACCATTTGTTATGTTTCAGGAGAATGCCGCCCAAGAAGAATATCTCGTCCAATTCCTCTAATAGAGACTCTGATGGGAGCCCAGTCATAAATATGTTGCTAGATTTGCTACGCCAACAGTCTAACCAAATGGCTCAGCAGCAAGAACAATTTCATCAGCAGCTGCAGGAATTTCTGCAACAGCAGCAACAACAACAACAACAGTTTATACAACAGCAGCATCAACAAATCCAACAGCAACAGCTGCAGTTTCAGCAACAGCCTCAACAAAGAGAGGTGAACCAAACTGTTAGTTTTAAATCTTTTCAGTCAGTGAAGCCCCCATAGTTTAAGGGCGAAGTGGACCCAGTTGCTGCCAGGATTTGGCTAAAGGAAATGGAGAAACCCTTTACCCTCGCTCAAGTAAGTGATAATCTCGGATCAGACTATGCAAATTATTTTCTTAAGGGTGAAGCGAATTATTGGTGGGAATCCGCTCGTGCCTTGGAAGGAGAAGGTCCTGTTTCATGGACCAGGTTTACATAATTGTTTTTGGAAAAGTACTTTCTAGATTATTTGCAAAATCAGTTGGAGGTTGAGTTTTTGGAATTGAAGCAGGGTGAAAAGAGTGTGGCAGAATATGAGGCCAAGTTTACAGAATTTGCCTGATTGGTGCCTCTGTATGTAAGTACTGAAGCTCAAAAAGAGAAGAGGTTCCAGTAAAGATTGAAGCCCGAGATTCGCAGTGGAGTTGTAGCCTTACAGCTCAAGACATATCCCTCTATAGTTCAAGCCGCTCTAGTAATTGAAAGTGATCAGAAGCTGGCTGCCAAAAAAAAGGTGATAAGAAGAGAAAGTCTGAAGGTACCACTGATGAGACGAATCCATGAGGATCCAGTCAGAGGTTTCAAAGGCGATTCAGCCAAAATAGGAATAAAAGATTCAGAAGACAGAATTTTCCTCAGGCCAGGCCTACTACTACTTCAATTGCCTCCACTCCAACCCAGTCAACAAGTCCAGTGGTGGATTGTAAGATATGTGGCAAGAAACATAGCAGTCTGTGCAGAAGGGACGTTCAGTATTTTAAATGTCATCAAAAGGATCATTATGCATCGGAATGCAACTCGGAGAAACCCGCAGTTACTTGCCATAATTATGGAAAGGTGGGACATCTTGCTCGGAATTATAAGAAAGCTACTCAAGGTACTGCGTCTCAAAGACCGGCATCAAGCACAACAAAGGCCAGAACTTTTAAGATGACCAGGAGATCTAATGCTCAGGATTCAGATGTGGTTGTAGGTACGCTCTTTCTCAATTCCGTACCTGTTAAATTTTTATTTTAATTCGGGAGCATCTAAGTCCTTTATATCAAAAGATTGTGTGACCAATTCCTCTTCACCTGGTGCTTGTTCAAAATTATCCCGAGGAAATTGCAAATGTTCATTAAGATCATGCTCAGTGATTTGTATTGTTTCATCATCGATGAGAAATGAGAATCCTACCATGTGATCATCTTGAGCTGTACTGTGAATATGCCTGAGGAGCTCAACATTCAGTGGGGCATTAGTAATCAAGGCATAATGCACAATCGAATGTTCGTTTAGAAAACAGATCCATTTTTCAAAATCACCTATCGGAGTTGGATCTCGTTTTATAATCGAGACATAATTTGTTTTTAAAAATCTGAATATTATCCCCTATAATTTGTTTTTTTTTAAATGAGAATAAAATATTGATTTCAAAAACAAATTAATTGTGCACAAAAATTAATGCAATTAACTAATATCAAGCACATAAAATATATAATGACAATCAATTACTAAAGAATCCTAAATAACCAATTAGGCTAAATCAATTAATTAATGGATCAAAATGTATTAGCCAAATAATGCCTTAACTAGAATGAGCACAAGCATGAATCTTGAATTTTAACCGGTGAAATCACTTGATTTTACAATCAAAAGATAGATCTTCTTGTGGGTGATAAGAATCTGTGGTCCAAACCAAATTTTGGCAGAGTTTGGGTATGTTTTTAACAAAAAACAATTGAGTTCTCTTTTCTCTTTCTCTTGTTCGTACGGCTGTGTATGTATATGTGTGAATAATAAGTGGTGACTATTAGATATACACAGCACTGAAAGAGACAACACGATACAAACCGAAAATTAACCTAAGTGTCAACCAACGACTTATTAATTTGAACGTCGTAGGTTACACACTCTTTTGTAACTCAGCCTCAACCTGCGGCTAAGGAAATTGCAAGTCGCAGGTTGTCTGTTTGTTATTTCAGCAGCTTAGCAACCTGCGACTGAGGAATTTATACGTCGCAGGTTGGATATCAAAAGGATTCCACATATTAACCTGCGATAAACAATTGAACATCGCAGGTTGAAGGTTAGAAATACCTCAAGTTACAACCTGTGACTAGTAGTTTGTGTGTCGCAGGTTGAGTCCTAAATATAGCTCAAGTGTCAACCTGCGACTAGCAAAATGAATGTCGTAGGTTGCCGGTTAACCTATTTTTAGAATTTCACAGTTACTTATTTTTTGATATTATCAAAAAAAATCATTTTAGAAAAATATTTGATGAAATTATAATAAATAATGTGCTGCTATAAAAATATCAATAAAATGAATTCTTTAAATATTAAATGATCTAAAATTCATTTTGTTGAATATTCATAATTTTATTCATAATTTTACAATTATTATCATTTGTTTGATAAAACTGTATTTTCATGAATTAAATTATGCTACAATAAATCACAACTTTGATTTATTACTATTGAATCTTTTATCATTGAATTGATAAATCCTCAAATAGTTAAACCAAAATTATGCTGCAATTTATCAATATGAGTGTGTTTAAATATTTATCAATTAGATACAATCACACAAATATTTGAAATACGAGAAGTAAGTAATGAAACATAAATTCACATGTCCTTAGAATATTGACATTAAATAACAAGTGGATTTGTTTGAGATAAATTGCAGTTATTGATTTCTAATTAGTTAATTAGAAAGATTTAACATTTCAAGTTCACTAACCAACTTAGAGAAACTATTTTCATCAAGTGGTTTTGTGAAGATGTCTGCAATTTGATCCTCTATGGGTACAAAATATAATTTCACAGTGTCATTTGTGACATGCTCTCTGATAAAGTGATACATGATATCAATGTGCTTTGTTCTTGAGTGCTGAACTGGGTTGTTTGAGATTGCTATTGCACTTGTATTGTCACATAATATTGGAATCTTAGATACCAACAAACCATAATCCCGGTGTTGGTTCCCCATCCACAAGATTTGAGCACAACAGCTTCCAGCAACTATGTATTTAGCTTCAGCAGTTGATGTGGATACCGAGTGCTGCTTCTTGCTATGCCAGGATACTAATCTTCTTCAAAGAAACTGACAGCTTCCTGATGTACTTTTCTGGTCAATCTTACAACTTGCAAAATCTGAATCTGTATAGCCAACTAGGTCAAAACCTGTACCTTTAGGGTACCAAATACCAAGATTTGGGGTTCCCTTAAGATATCTAAATATTCTTTTAACAGCTATAAGATGAGATTCTTTTTAGTCAGCTTGAAATCTAGCACATAAGCATGTTGTAAACATAATATCTGGCCTACTTGCTGTGAGATAAAGTAATGAGCCTATCATAACTCTGTAGCTTGTGATGCCAACTTTCTTACCAGTTTTGTGCTGATCAAGCTTAGAGGCTGTTGGCATGAGAGTCTTTGCTGGAGTTGAATCTTCCAGATTGTACTTCTTGAGAAGTTCTCTGATATTGATAAATGAATATTCCATCTTTCCTTTGACTCACTTGTAAACCAAGAAAGTAATTTAACTCTCCCATCATGCTCATTTCATACTTACTCTGCATTAGATTAGAGAATCTCTTGCAAAGATCATCATTAGTAGAACCAAATATAATATCATCAACATATACTTGAACCAATATCATATCAGATTTATGCATTTTATGAAATAGAGTTTTATCTATGACACCTCTAGTAAAACCATTTTCAAGTAAAAACTCAGAGAGAGTGTCATACCATGTCCTTGGAGCTTGCTTAAGACCATAGAGAGCTTTGAATAGAAAGTATACAAAATCAGCCAGATTTGGATCTTCAAAACCTGGAGGTTGTTCTACATACACTTCTTCCTCTAGCTCCCCATTCAGGAATGCACTATTCACATCCATTTGATAAACTTTGAAGTCTGAATGTGCTGTGAATGCCAGTAACATCCTGATTACCTCAAGTCTCGCCACTGGTGCATAGGTTTCATTATAGTCTATACCCTTTTCTTGTGAGTAACCTTTAGCTACCAGTCTGGCCTTGTTTCTCGTTACAATGTCGTCTTCATCTAACTTCTTCCTGAATACCTATTATTGCCTATCACTGACTTGTTATTTGATCAGGGTACCAGCTTCCATACCTTCTGCCTCTCAAACTGATTGAGTTTTTCTTTCATAGCAATAATCCAATCTGGATCTTCAAGTGCCTCATCCACTTTCTTAGGTTCCATTTCTGAAAGAAACCATGAAAAGTGACATTCATTCTGAGTGGCATGTCTAGTTCTCACTCCTGTATCAGGATCACCAATGATCAACTGAAAGGAATGGTCTCTATTCCAAACTCTTTAACGAGGCAGATAAGATCTTGATGTTTCCCCTTGTTCAGCTTGATGTTGAGTTTAAATTGTAGATCCTCTTCCTGCTCCCCCTGATTTGCTGCCACCATGACTAGATGATTATGATCTTTGTGCAGTAGTCCTTGAAGGGGTTCCTGTATGATTATCATAATCATTCTTTCCACCATTACCACCACTTGATCCTGAATCAGCATTGCCATGTACTATAGGCACAGCTCTAGCAATCTTAGGTTCTATTATATCCAAAGGATCATCTGATAGATTTTCAAATTCCAGAGATTCAGAATCCTTTCTCTTTGCAGGCTTGCCAACTTGGTTTCGTCGAATGTTATATTAAGGATTTCAATCACCTTCTGATCAACAATCATATAAACCCTGTAAGCTTTAGATTCCAGAGAATAGCCAAGAAATATGCCTTCTTCTGCTTTAGCATCAAACTTTTCTAGATGTTCATTTCCTTCCTTCAGCACAAAACATTTAGCACCAAACACATGAAAGTATTTCAGTGTTGGTTTCTCTCATCCATTATCTCATAAGGAGTCTTGTCATGATCTTTATTAATCAGGGGACGATTTTGAGTATAACACGTTGTGTTGACAGCTTCAGCCCAGAAGTAAGTAGGAAGTCTTGATTCACTTAGCATAGTCCTTGTTGCTTCAACCAAGGTACGGTTCTTCCTTTCTACTACCCCATTTTATTGTAGAGTGCTTGGAGCTGAATACTATCTCGAAATACCTTTCTCTGTACAGTATTCAATTAGAAATGCATTCTTGAATTCTGTCTCATTATCTGATTTGATCTTCCTAACAGGTAGTTTCGCTTCCATCTCAATCTTCTTTATATGATCCACTATCAGTTGAGGTGATTCATCCTTGGATTGTAAAAACAACACCCATGTGTATTTGGAGAAGTCATCGACCATCACTAAAGCATATCTATTTCTTGATAGTGATAATACATTCACTGGACCAAATAAATCCATGTGAATCAACTGAAGAGGTTCAGTTATGCTTGTCATTTCCTTACTTCTGTGTGATGCTTTCTTTGATTACCCTTTTTCACATGCTTCATAGAGTCCTTCTTGACAGAATTCCATCTGTGGTAGTCCTCTCACTAGTTCTCTCTTGATCAGAGAGTTCATTGTCTTGAAGTTCAAGTGCGAGAGCTTCTTGTGCCATAACCAACTTAGTTCTGATGAAGCTTTGTTGTAGAAATATTTGATTACTCTATCGCAGGTAGACTTCAAGTCAGCTACGTACAAATTACCTTTCCTTACTCCCTGTAAAGCAAGATTCTTATCTTTCCTGTGAGAGATCAAACATCTTTCTGATCTGAAATCAACATTGTATCCCCTGTCATAAAACTGACTTATGCTCAGAAGATTATGCTTCAATCCTTCCACAAGAGAGATGTTTTCAATGATGACGTTGCCAATTTCCAAATTGCCATATCCCTTAGTTAATCCTTTGTTGTCATCTCCAAAGGTAACTACAGGGCCAGCTTTCTCAACCACACCTGTGAGCAGGGACTTTTATCCTGTCATGTGCCTAGAACACCCACTGTCCAGAATCCACATGATCTTTTCCTTTCTTACCTTACCCTGCAAACACAGATTGATTAAGAAGACTTTGGTACCCAAGCTTTCTTGGGTCCTTAAGGTTTAGGAGTAGAAACAGAATCAACAAATGAAACCTTAACAGGCTTAGCTTTCACTTTGACTGGCTTCTTCTCAGTGTTAGTCTCAACATAGTTGTCAAACTTAGAAACATGAGTAACAGTCTTTTCCTGTGTGTGCTTATTATTAATGCGTGTCTTAGTGTTGATGCAAGTGCTAGCAGTTGCATGAAAGGCTTTAAAATATTCAGATATGGTAACAAATGCACATGACATACAACCAACTATACCACAAGGTTCATGAAAACTAGGCATGTTAGGCATGTCAGGCATACTGGAAGTTGCAACAGATTTTACTTTATCTTTAGTGCATTCATGTGTAAGGCGTGCAGTAGAATTTCAATTATTACAAAGCTTCCTAGATGCAGATGAGGAAGATGCAAAATCAGATTTCTTATGTACACCTACCTTGCCATTTCTGTTCTTCTTAGTCTTAACCTTAGCACTCTCACCAATCTTAGGGTTGACTATGGGTTCTGGTTTCTTAAGTGTATCAGGTTCCTTTCTATCCACCTTAGTACCTAGGCCAGCTATGGATTTGGCTTTACAAGCTGGAGCCTTAGGAGTCTTAGGGGATTTCTCTTCCTTCTCTCCATCTTCAGCAATCAATTCCTCATTGATTAGCAAACTTACTTCATCCAAAGGTTCTGAAACAGACTCAGTGAATAACGGAGATACAACATCCTTAATAACATATGGAACCTTTTCTGAAACAAACATGTTTATCTCAGATGTACCACTATATTTCTTACTATTCATCTTAGAATAGTCAAGTCCTATTGAAGTCTTAGATTTAAATCTTTGACTATCTATTATCTCCTTCTAAGTCAAATCTGCATTCTTAAACGCCTGTAACTTCTTTTCTAAGTCAGCAATTTGGGTTCTAAGAATGGCTTCTATGTCTGCATTGCACTTAACCTTATTCTCTAGATATTCATTCTTTTTCTTAAGGTCTTCTAGTCCAACTACAAGTAATTCTAGTTCTTCATTCCTAGAGGTCAAACTCTCAGATTTAAGAACTAACTTATCATTTTCCATTTTATATGCAAGCATGCTTGTATGAACATTATACAATTCTAAAGTAAGTTCATGCACAGTAGATTTGTATTCAGACACAGACATATCTATAGTGGTAAGTTCAGGAACATGAGATAATTGTGATGATTCCTCTGCATCGTCTGCCATAAGAGCCAGATTTACATACTCTTCCTCTTCATCCGAATCAGTATCATCCCAGTTTTTTCCTTCAGCAATGTACGCTCTTCCCTTTTCCTTTACCACATAAGCATTCAGCTTCTGTTTCAACTTCTCATTCTTCCTTTTCAAATCTTCATAAGTTTCCTTCTTTTCATAGGAGTCTTTTGATTTAGCTTCCTTGGGCTTTCTGCAATCAGATGCGAAGTGCCCTAACACATTGGAGTTATAGCATCTAGTTTTGCTCTTGTCTATCCAGCTTGACTTGTAGCCTCCTCTGGAGCTTGACTCTGATGAGTAGCTTCCTTTCTGAAATCTCCCTAATGAACCCCTTAGTTTATAGTTGGGTTTTCTTCAGAATCTAACATGACTAAATTTTACAGCCATGTATGCCATAGATTTATCCTCCAACTGTTCAAGTTCTTCCTGAGTGTAAAACTCATCCTCATCCTCTGGCTCACCATGAGCAATTTCAGCTACGACAATTTCTTTAATTATTGAGGAGGATGCAACCTTACTTTCTTGGATTTCAGGTTCACGAACTACAAGTGCAGTGGTTTTTGCAAGTGTCGTACTCTTACTATCAACAGAACCAGGTGCATAGAAAATAGCTCCCTGCTCTTGCTCCAACTCATGTGTTCTTAGCTTACCATAGATAACATCTAGGGACATATATAGTAATAAAATCTGCCCTTTCCCTCATTGATGTGTTCTTTTGTTCCAAGTGAACTGGGAGCATCAACATAAACTTTTTGTTAGACTCTCGTATGGGGTAAACTTTTTCTTGCAGCTTTAATTCACTTAACAGTCTTGTATATCTCTCAAAGAGTGAAGACAGTGCTTCTCCGGGTTGAAGTTTGAATGCCTCATACTGAGTCGTCAGAATATTCATCATGTTTTCTTTGACTTCTTATGTTCCTTCCATTAAAAGCTCAATGGTATCCCGCATATCTTTTGTACTGTTACATCCTAGAAGTTGATGACTCATATCATTATCGGCCGATTCCACAATTATGAGTTGAAGGCTTGTGTCCAGATTTGTCAACTCCTTATCAGTTTCCGTATATTTAGACGGATCCCTGGGAGTGGATGTGGAAGGAATTCTCACACCAGCTGTGGTTGTGGATTCAACAACTACTTCCATCGGAACATAAGGGTCATTCGGTAATATCCCAACGTAAAGTGGATTCAAAGCTTTCATAAACAACATCATCTTTTTCTTCCATAGGTTGTAATTATCTCTATCGAATAGGGGGACCTTTATACTTCCAATTCTTTGGTTGTTCATCAACTTGGCGGAATTAAATTATTTTTGAAAATTCAAGAATTTTCAAGAACTTGTTTCTTTCTCCGGATCTTGATTTGTATGTCAATCAACAAGCGCTGATACCAATTGTTACTCCCAAAGTATCGTAGAAGGGGGGGGGTTGAATACGATACCTACAATGTTTTTCGATTCGTTTCAAGTTCTTCGTTAAAAGTACGAAATCAAATGAACACAAAACAATTCGAGAAATATATCGTTTTATTAATATAAACCTTGAGGTTGCTACAATCTAATCAATGTATTGATTAGCTACAATAAATTCAACAGCATAACAGTATGTTTACAAGGATAATAAATGTGAAACTTTAATGGAGCTCTCGAAAACTAACTGTAATTGCTGAAGAAGATAACTAAATGAATACAGATTCATTTTGCTGCTTTGTAGTCTTCAAATTCCTTTGGACAGGTGGCATCAAATTAACCACACAATTCATTTGAATTTGCTGCTTGAATTGCTGAAATTAATCAAAGTGCTAACTGGCGACAAGTAAACTTTCAACCCGTGACTAGTAAATCCAAGCTGCGACAAGTGATTAACCTGCGACATTGATTTCAACCTGCGACTTAGATTCAACCTGCGACTTCCATTTAACTTGTGACTAAGTGTTAACCCGCGACATTGTTTTCACAAGCTGCGACTGTGAGCCAACTTGCGACATTGTCTTCACAAGCTACGACTGTAAGCCAACCTGTAACTTGCAAGAATCAACCTGCGACTTAGGAACTAACCTGCGACTTGGAAGTCAACCTGTGACAAGTATTTGCCTTAGAAAATTTTCCTTGTCTCCAATAGCTATATCAACTCTAATTTTCTTTATGTTTCTGAATTAAGTCTCTTCTGTACTGTTGATGTTTACAACTAACATGATTTGATATAATTCAATTCCTTTTGAGCAATAGAGCTGATACATCTTTGAAAGTTATTTCTAGCTTTAGACAGTGAACCCCTCATCTTCAATACTTCAAATCAAATCATGTAACTAATACTGTAAGTCCTTTGATGTCTTATTCTTCATGGAGGCTTGATCATATCAATGAACTTCTTTCCATGAACCGAGTATGGACTTAGAGAGTCATTTGCATTCTTGATTCTTTGTATGTATCATGTTTCCATCTCTAGGGTTCCTGTGCTTCACATTTTAATATTATTTATCTATTTCTGTTTTTATGTTGAGTTATAATTCCTCGATTACATGTTATATTACATTATTTTTAGGGCGAAAACATGCGCTAATATTCACGCAAGTATACGCGTTCGCAAGTAATATAGAATACTTTCTAGTTCGTTCCCTCAGAGATTCAGACTAAATTATTGTCTAATTAAACTCACTCACCAATGTATGATTACTTCTCAATGTTAAGACACTAACACTTAAAATTGTTGATTAAATATTAACTACAATTAACTACTTAATTAACCACTTAACTAACACTTCAATTTATCAATAATAAAACACTCATGAGATCACAACTTCAATATTACTTCCTTCTATAGCCATTGTTATTACCTTTAGCATGTGACAGTGATGATATTAATCGAATAACACGAAACTGATAAAAGCCAACTTTCATTTTACTAATACCATTCTACCAAGCATCCACAATTAAGATAGAAGTTGAATAGTCATCAATTATGTTGAGTTCCTATATGTCTACAGAAATTGACAACACAATGATTTAAGCACAAGTTATTCCTTTTGATTACATAGGGCAAATAAAACTGTTAGAGTTACCCACTAATCATGCACAACATACATGAACCTATGCTAGCATGGCCAGTTCTAAATCTCAAGATCTACCGTCGCTTCACAAGAGATTAACACCCTATCTTATATGTTCTCGACGCACATAAGACGAATACGCACAACCAATACTAGATATCATACGATCATCACACACTAAAGTATTAAACAATTAACTAAAGAATTCCATAATAAATCCGTTGCAACCCCATGATCACGATTAGCCCATAATAGCACTTATCGTCATCATGGGTTCATATGAAATCATGATAAACAAACACAAGAAAATAATAACTAAACTAATTATATTAAAACAGAGTACGTCACAAGAATAAATAAGTTCAAAGCAAGAAAACTAGCATCCAACGTTACAACGAAACAAGAATCACAAGAATATATGCTTCCTCTTCGTTGCGGTGTGCTAAATCGGTCTTCTTCCTTATCTCCTTCGCTCCTTGCGTAAAAACACAATCTTCTTTTATCCACACTTATGAAAACGTCTCAAATCTACTTATATAATAGTCCCATAAAACTCAGATTACATAGAAGTGGAAACCAAACAGAAGTAGAAGTCCTAAAATAATTTGTCTTTTTTCCCGACCCTGCGCGGCCGCTCAGCATGGCTGAGCGGGCGCTCAGCTTGCTGCACGGCCGCTCAGCAATGCTGAGCGGGCGCTTAGACCTCTACTGGAAAAAAATGATTTTGCTCCGTTTCTTCGCCGTAATCTGCCCGTTTCTTTCCTCTCGCAATGGTGAACACATGCCAAGGCTTATTCTTGATGATTCCTCCCCCAAAATGCAACTAAAACCCTGAAATGCATAAACAATAGAAAAACGCATCAAATACACAAAATACTTGATTTCAAGACACCAATTTAAGCCATTTTAAGACGTTCTAAGTGGTATAAAATGCCACTTATCACACCCCCAAACTTAAATCGATGCTTGTCCTCAAGCGTCACAGACTCAAAACAAATAAAAACATGCATGAATGCAATCTATATGAAAATGCAGCGATCCCCCTTACTACAATTAACCAACCAAATTGTCACATCTCAACGAATGCAGTTAGACAACTAAAGATCAATAAACTCATGCAAACGGATATACAGCCAGAAACGTGGTGTGTGCAAATGCTTAACAGATATGCTTCGGAACTAGACCAATTACTATGACTAGACTATCCTCAAGGCAATCCTACGATTATACAAAGAATAAAAATTCTATGCACAAAGTGATATACAACACTACAAGAACTCTGGAGCTTATTACGGAATCGTGCTTTTTATTTACAACTCAAATGCTTATTTGACCGTGCAATGAGTGAGGTCCACAAAAGACTTATACAATGGTATCCATGTAACGAGCGTTAGGTTAGCGGATCCCAGACTCTAAAAGCCTTAGGTCACTAGGCACAAAGTCCCCTAAGAACTTAATAACTCGAATACGAAAGAGCACACTCTTGATCAATTATGCATAAATTAATTTTTTTTTTCTTTCTGAGCAAGTGCGTTTCGCTCCATCTTGCTCAACCCTAGACTACTCGCACCATATGCGAGCCGGCTACTAGCCATTTGACGCCTAGCCACAACTAGCAACAACTTCCATATTTTTTTTCTCCAAAATTTTTCTTTTTCATGCCTTTATCACTAAGAACCTATAATCGAATTCTAAGCATAATAAGTAGATTGACCTTGAAAACAACCAAATCATAACAACAATCTAGCCCTTACGCATCTAAGACTTAGTGGACTTACAATTGTTTCTAGCATGCATATCAACCTACACAACTTAATATCACTTTAATGCTATCACTACACTCGCATCAATATCACAATTCAGTCGATAAATCATTGCAAAAGGGATCATGGTAAATGTATGAGCTACATGACATTCATAACAAAAAAAAACTATATGGCATAAATTATGCAACTATATGAACTAAACTATCATGAATATGCAACTAAATGACACACACACAATATTCCTTAACTACCACCCCCAAACTAAAAATCTTCACTGTCCTCAGTTAAAGTAGTAGAAAGGAACACAGGGTATACCTACTCGGAGTCATCATCATCATCACCCTCAGTGGGTGGAGTATCAGGCGGCGGGTATGCAGAGTCCTCACCAAAAACTGGCCACTGAATATCAGCTCCAAAGCCTCGAAAAGCAGTCCCTAACGCAAGGGTGAGCTCCTGAGCAAACCTGCTCTGCGTCTCATACATGGCATCCATCCGCCGTGAAAGCCTCCTATACTGGGCATCAACCATCCCAGCACCCTCCTGAGCTCTCGAAGAACCAGCCTCATCACGCCCTGGCCTAGCCATAGTAGCACCTCGTGCTGGACGCCCTCCTGGAAGACGATAACCCAGCCCATGCTCCTCAGGCTCACCACCGGTCCACTCCTGCATCCCATTCAGAGTGCCATAATCAATCGGAGCTGCTGGCAACTGCAACTGCTCATGAGCCGGCCAGTTCACTCCCACTGCTCGGCATAGCTTCGTAACCGTAGATGCATAAGGGATGTTCATATGCTTCGCTCCCCTCAAAAACTTCAGAATTCCTTGGTAGATAAACTCACCAAGGTCCACATAGTATTCCTCATTCAGAATTCCCCACAACAACTATGCTCTCTCAACTGTGACCTCGTGTGCATGCGAAGAAGGCAAAATATTAGCACAAATAAATGCATTCCATGCACGGGCATACCTGTTCATGGCGATCGCCGGAAAGTGATGATACTCATTAGTGCCGGTCCTGCAGGTCCAAACTGTGCCCGGTCGACAGAGAGTCGTACAAATCAAATCCAAGTCAAAATCCTCAGCAGTCTTTTCATTCCAGTTCTCCTCCTCGGGCTTCCTCTCTCGCTGTCCAATCACACGGCGAATCGCCGCAGGATGATAATCAACCGTCAGCCCTCGGACCACAGAAAACCCATTCTTTTCGGCCTTCGCGTTCGCGTAGAACTCGCGAACAACGCTCATCGGTACCGCTTCGGGTGACTCACAAAAAGCTATCCACCCCTTCTCTGCAATCATGGGCAGCAACTCACCATCCCTCCCCGATGGTAAAAACCCCCTCTCCTTCAGAATCGGCTTCCCCAACAGCCTAGTGTACTCCTCCTCGCGGCTCTGTCAGTTAACCGAGGCCTTGCAGCAGTACCCCTCGATGAATCAGCAGTAGGAACTGTGTTGCTGCTGTCAATAGTGCGTGCTCTCTTGGGTGCCATTGATTCGTGAATAAAAGTGTGTAAGAACTGATTTTTGATATTTGTGAGAGGGTTTAAGTGTAGGAAGTTTTGTTGGAGATATGTAGGATAGGTGTATGTATATATAGGGTGTGGATTAGATTAGGGTTTGGGAATTAAGGGGTAAAATGATGGGGTAGTGGTAACAAATCGTGGTTTTATGGGCTAAAACTGTTTTTGTGTTTTTTTTTTAATTTTTTTTTTCTGAACTGTAAAAAAATTCTGGTACTCGACGCCTGAGCGGTCGCTCAGCAAAACTGAACGGGCGCTCAGCTTGCTGCGCGGTCGCTCAGCAAAGCTGAGCGGGTGCTCAGCTTGCTGCGCGGTCGCTCAGCAAAGCTGAGCGGGCGCTCAGGGGGTCACTGGAATTTTTTTTCCAGCCCCTGTTTTCTGATTTTTTTTGTGTTTTTGGATAGGTTATTAACTTCTAAGGGTTCCTATAACAACAATTCATGGGTTGCCTCCCACGCAGCGCTTCTTTTTCGTCATTAGCTTGACGTTTCGTACCCTTCTCAAGTAGTCAACAAAATGGCACTAACCACTTCTCGGTTTGCCATGTCCCCATAGTAGTGCTTCAACCGCTGACCGTTAACCTTGAATGCTTGGTCCGGATCATTCTCAAAAATTTCCATCGCTCCATGTGGAAACACAGTTTTGACAATAAAAGGTCCAGACCACCTTGATTTCAACTTCCCAGGAAAAAGTCGGAGCCGAGAGTTGAATAAAAGAACTTGTTGCCCTGGCACAAATAACTTAGGATGTAGCTTTCTATCGTGCCACCTCTTCACCTTTTCCTTATACATTTTGTTATTCTCGTACGCTTGAAGTCGAAATTCATCAAGTTCATTAAGCTGAAGCATTCTTTTCTTACCAGCTGCATCTAAATCCAGGTTCAACTTCTTCAATGCCCAGTAGGCCTTATGCTCAAGCTCCGCAGGTAGATGACATCCCTTACCGTACACCAACTGAAACGGTGACATCCCAAGTGGAGTTTTGTATGCTGTTCTGTAAGCCCAAACAGCTTCATCGAGCTTTAAAGACCAATCCTTCCTTGACGGACAAACAACCTTCTCTAGAATGCGCTTTATCTCTCTGTTAGACACTTCCGCTTGACCATTTGTTTGCGGATGATAGGCAGTAGCTACTCGATGATTCACATTATAACGCTGCATCATAGAAGTGAACTTACGGTTGCAAAAATGCGATCCTTCATCACTTATGATTACCCGAGGTGTTCCAAACCTTGTGAAAATTTGCTTATGAAGAAAATTTAGCACTGCCTTTGCATCATTTGTTGGTAAAGCTTTAACTTCGACCCATTTTGAGACATAATCGACTGCCAGCAAGATGTACTGATTATTGCAAGATGAGATAAAAGGCCCCATGAAATCGATTCCCCACACATCAAAGACCTCGACTTCAAGCATCACATTTAATGACATCTCATCCTTCCTTGACAAATTTCCCACTCTTTGGCAACGGTCACACCTTAAAACAAACTGATGAGCATCCTTGAACAAAGTAGGCCAGAAAAAACCTGCTTGCAGAATACGAGCTGCCGTCTTCTCACCACCATAGTGTCCACCATAAACCGTGGAATGGCAGTCTCGTAATATCCCCTCCGTCTCACAGAACGGGATACATCTCCTGATGATCTGGTCAGCTCCCTGTCTAAACAAATATGGTTCATCCCACATATACCACTTCACCTCATGCAGAAAGTTCTTCTTTTGAGCGGATGTCAAATTAGGAGGCATTATATTGCTGACGAGATAGTTTACAATATCTGCAAACCATGGTTCTTCCTCCTGAATTGCAAACAACTGCTCATCCGGAAAAGATTCATTGATTGACGTCCTATCTTGTGAAGTAGAATCGGGATTCTCCAACCTAGAGAGATGGTCAGCTACTTGATTCTCAGTACCTTTTCTATCTTTGATCTCTAACTCAAATTCCTGAAGTAAAAGTACCCAACGAATGAGTCTTGGCTTCGAATCCTTCTTGGAAACCAGATAGCGAATAGCCGCATGATCAGTGAATACTGTTACTTTCGTACCAAGTAGATACGATCGAAATTTCTCAAAACCAAAGACTATAGCCAAAAGCTCCTTCTCAGTAGTGGTGTAGTTCAATTGGGAACCATTTAAAGTCTTACTCGCATAGTAGACCACATGGAAGAGGTTTTTCTTGCGCTGTCCCAGAACTGCACCTACCGCATAATCACTCGCATCACACATCATCTCAAACGGTTCTGTCCAATCTGGTGCTGTAATAACTGGTGTAGTGATCAAACTCTTCTTGAGAGTCTCGAATGCTGCCAAACATTCATCATCAAATTTGAAAGGCACATCTTTCTCAAGCAAATTGCACAACGGCTTAGATATCTTTGAAAAGTCCTTGATGAATCGCCGATAAAAACCTGCATGACCAAGAAAACTACGGATTCCTTTCACAGAATTAGGTGGGGGAAGATTTTCAATAACTCCCACCTTGGCTTTGTCCACCTCCAAACCCTTGCTAGAGACCTTATGCCCAAGGATAATGCCTTTACGCACCATAAAATGACATTTCTCCCAATTGAGCACCAAATTAGTTTCCACGCATCTTTTGAGTACGGCGCGCAGATTATTCAAACATTCATCATATGAGTGTCCAAAGACGGAGAAGTCATCCATGAACACTTCGACGTTATTTCCAATCATGTCAGAGAATATAGCCATCATACATCTCTGAAAAGTGGCCGGGGCGCCACATAACCCAAACAAAACTCTGCGAAAAGCAAACATGCCAAATGGACAAGTGAAGGTAGTCTTTTCCTGATCCTCTGGTGCAATACAAATCTGATTATACCCGGAATAACCATCCAGAAGACAAAAATACTCATGACCCGCCAATCTGTCAAGCATCTGATCAATAAATGGAAGAGGGAAGTGATCCTTCCTTGTGGCTTTGTTCAATTTTCTATAATCCATGCATACTCTCCATCCTGTAACTGTTCGAGTAGGAATGAGCTCATTCTTTTCATTTGCGACCACAGTGATACCTCCTTTCTTAGGTACACATTGTACGGGGCTCACCCACGAGCTGTCAGAAATAGGATAAATGATGCCTGCATCTAGCCATTTCAGAATTTTTTTCTTCACCA
Organism: Apium graveolens; assembly: GCF_009905375.1. Classification (NCBI taxonomy): domain Eukaryota; kingdom Viridiplantae; phylum Streptophyta; class Magnoliopsida; order Apiales; family Apiaceae; genus Apium; species Apium graveolens. The sequence goes on along the minus strand of NC_133657.1, from coordinate 26,892,276 downwards.
CCTCCTTCATGATGGGATTCAGTCTTCGCTGCTGTTCCACAGTTGGCTTACTACCTTCCTCTAGCAGAATTTTATGCATACAATATGAAGGACTTATCCCCTTGATGTCTGCTATGGTCCATCCTATAGCCGATTTGAATTCTCTCAAAATCCTTAAGAGCTTGTCTTCCTCACTACCTGAAAGGTCAGAAGAAATAATAACAGGTAACGTAGATGAATCACCTAAAAAAGCATACCTCAAGTGTTCAGGTAATGGCTTGAGCTCCAAGGTAGGTGCTTCCTCTATTGATGGTTTGAGCTTCCCTTCAGCATTCTTAAGGTCAGAAGTACCAAGAGATTCAAATGGTATGTCCAGCTTTCGCTTCCAGGGAGAAGCGTTCAGATATTATAATTGCTCGTTGCCATCTTCATCATCGCTGTCAAAATCCCCCACTAAGGCCTTTTCCAATGCATCAGACATTAGCATGCGATCGAGTTCCGAAGTAACCGCAGAATCAATCACATCCAATTTTAAGCACTCCTCATCTTCTGTAGGGAATTTCATTGCCTTGAATACGTTGAAGGTCACATCCTGATCTTGGACCCGTATAGTAAGTTCCCCTTTTTGCACATCTATCAAGGTACGGCCAGTAGCCAAGAAAGGCCTTCCCAAGATTATGAGAATCTTCTTATCTTCCTCAAAATCCAGAATAACAAAATCTGCAGGAAAGAAGAGCTTATCCACCTTGACGAGCACATCCTCAACTATGCCCCTTGGGTAAGTAATGGAACGGTCAGCCAATTGTAGCGACATGTATGTGGGTTTTGGATCAGGCAGATCCAGCTTTTTAAAGATCGACAACGGCATTAGATTAATGCTTGCTCCCAAATCACAAAGGCACTTGTCAAAAGTCAGTTTGCCAATGGTGCAAGAAATGGTGAAGCTTCCTGGATCTTTCAGTTTTGGTTGTAACTTTTGCTGCAGAACAGCGCTGCATTCTTATGTGAGAGCAACGGTTTCAAGGTCATCCAGTTTCACCTTCCTTGAAAGAATAGTCTTCATAAACTTCGCATAACTAGGCATTTGTTCCAGAGCCTCAGCGAAAGGTATATTGATGTGAAGTTTCTTGAACACCTCTAGAAACTTTCTAAACTGTCTATCCAACTTTTGTTGCTGCAATCTCTTAGGAAAAGGTGGTGGAGGATAGAGCTGTTTCTCCCCTGTATTAGCCTCAGGCAGAGTGTGTTCAACAGTAGTCTTCCTTTGTAACACCCCCAGATCCGGGGTCGGGGATCCGGGTCGTCACGGTCTTTCTTTCCATAATATCACTTCACTTAATTAATAAAAATAACCTTATGCTGTGACCCCACACTAACACACACCACAACCCGTTATAGTCTCAGAGATGAAATTGAAATAAGTACAAGTCTTTGAATCCACAATTTAAAAGTTATTACAACCCAAAACGATTACTTGATAAATTTACAGTTAATTGCCATTATCTGCCACAAGTTATAATTATACATAATTGATTATCAAAAGTAGAATGCCTGATCTACCAATGGATCTACCTCTGCAGCTATAGCAGCCACAACATCATCGGGAAGACGCGGGACGCTTCCCACGCGCTTGCGCTGGGTCTGCTGGAGTCTGGCCATCTTTCCTAACTGTTGTTGTGTGATGAAGAAATAAAGCAAGAGTGAGCCTTACAGCTCGCAAGATAATATATAGTGATAACAATAATACAAGTATCTAAATGGATACTTACTAAAATTCTTTATCATGAGTAAGGTAATTACTTACTGGATATAAGTTTTAAAAAAAGATGAAGTTACCAATTACTTCACTATACTTATACCATTTTTTTTTTTGAAATCTACTTGAACTACTACTGTTCGAAGTATAATAAGATTCACGAGGTCATCCCATAGATGAGACCACAAATAAAACTTGAAAATATTTGATCTTTGAAATATTTTGAAAAGAAATGAAGTTACGAGATACTTCATTCAATGGATACACCAATAAAAATGTTTGACCCTGTCAATGCTTCGGCAACCACCCATTAGTAGCCTTTCGATCGAAATGCTACGGGTAGTGTTGCAGAATTATCCAAATGGATGATGAACTCATTACGGGAGTTTGCCGCGCCAGGAAGACCACTTACGATGATCAGTCGTAGTAGTACAACCCCACCATTTTCTACATGTAGAGGAGAACCTGTCGGATTTACTTGTCAACCGAACACTGAACTCCTAAGGAATGGACCGCCTTAGCGGAACTTCCAGGCCATTTGGGCCAATATAATAAGGCTGGGCCGGCGCCACTCGACCACTTACGCCACTCCTAGTTCAGATGAAATCCATGACTCTGAAACGTAAAGCTCGTTCCCCCTTTCCCCAAGTAGAACTTGTTGATACGGCTCCACCAAGAAGTCTTATCTAGTTGGAAAGGAAAACTCACCGATATTTCCCAGGCGATGCCTGTTAATGGATTAACTTGTTCCAAGAATTTTACTTCCCGAGTGTTGGGTAAGTAATCAATTCATTTAACAAAACAGCAACCTTGTTGCGAATATAAAACACACCACAGAGCCGGATCCCTCAGGTTTTGAGCGAATATTTAAATCCCCTTAAAAGGAAGATCTTAAATATAAAAATGAGTTTTGGGATCCGCTTTATCTTTTAAAAATCATTTTGAAGACTCGAAAACACTTTATAGAGTGTTTGGAGTAAAGCTGATTTAATGAAGTAAATCAGTCCCCAGAATATTTAGAAAATAACTGAATATTATTATTTAAATAATATTCCCATAAAGAATAATCTTTATAAAAATAATTGAAGTAAAAGTATTAAAACTTATACTTGAAACGAGTATTAAATAACCAAAGATATACTCATATGAAAGTACTATCTTTATTTGAATAATCGAAAATAAGTTTGATTATTTACACCTTATTCTTTAATAAAATAAAGAACAAATCTCAGCAAATAATCGGAGTCATAGATCCTCAAATGAATATTCAAAAATATTCATTAAACAATATAAACTGAGTCATAAGCCCTCGAATGAATATTCAAAATAATATTCATTAATAAAATAAAGTTAAAGTTATCGAATAAACCTTATTCGATTAATAGTTTTGAAAACTATGACCATATATATATATAAGTATAAATAAATATATATATATTTATATCCATATATACAAAATCTACTCGGGATCCTCGACTCCCGGTTTTAGAAATATTTTCACCTTTGGGTCCCTGTACTAAGGGTATATGCAAATTACCGCTATCCTCTAGCATAGATATTATCAACTGAATCAACAGATATATATATGGAAAGAATACGAAACAGGCATGCATATATATATACCATAGCAGCATGCTTCAATATATAACAACATTTGCTAATTAACCAACATGCATCTATCACCAGATAATGCAAATACATATATTCATCACCACAACAGTTATAACGGGTAGAAAACTTGCCTGAGCGACTTGGGGTGATAAAAGGCTCGGGACGAGTCTGGTAACCTATAAACAACAAGTAAGTTGGAATTAAACCAAAGTCACTTGTAAATCTATACTTTAACTAACTTAGACTCTAACGCTTGTTTTGCGCTTACTGATTTGCTTAAGTCACCCGGGTACCCTCGGCTCCACCATTTTTAATAATTTAACCTTTACGAGTTTTAAGGCGATTCCTTCGCGAGTGTCTTACTAACTTCCTAGCACACTTACCATAAATGTTTCATACATTAATTAACCCTTTTTGGTCTTTAACCTATGTTTCAAAGTAAGGCGAGGGGAAAAGTTTCGTTCGCGAAATGCCGTTACTTGAAACGGTCGTTTCTCCTAAACCGTGCATCGGAATCGAACGAACTACATATCAAAACAAAGCTCGTAACATGAGATATCTAGACATGGCAATGGTCATAATCTAGCAGGGGGTTCTCGGGTCCTAATGTTATGTACAAAAACAGTCTAAAGAAAATCGGATGTTACGATGGCTATGTTTACGCGATTTCCAATATTTTAAACCATTCAAAACCCTCCCAATTCAACCTCAAATCCAACATACAACCAACATCCATCCTTATCACATCATAAAAACCCCAACCAATTCAATTTTAACATTCATACTTATGCCTAAGCTTAACTTTAATCATACTTAAGTTCTTTTAATCAAAACCACAACATTTACCATTCCATTTCACTACCATTCCAAATCCCAAACTCTAAATCACAACAACAAGCTACAATATCATCCTACTAATCAAAATCATCTTATAATACATAGGAATCTAGGGTTTGGAGATGGTATACCTTCCTTGAAGTGGTGGGAGGAGCTAGGAAGCCTTAAGAAGCTTTGAGAAGTCTTAAGAATGCTTGGATCTTCAAGAAAAACAAGAAAAACTTCAAGTTAAAAACTTGAAAACACTATTCATAGTCTTCTTCTTTGATTAAATGAAGAAGATTGAGAAGGAATTAATGGCTTAAACTCATGATATAGCCCTAACTAAGCATGAAGATGATTAGGGAATTTACTCACCAATTTAGGAAGCTTGGATCTTGAATTTTTGAAATTTCTTGCCTAATGAATAGTGAAAAACCGAGAGCAAAGATGAACAAGGCCTTGGTTCTTTTTGATTTTTGATGAAGAATGAATTTACTTGGCTTGGTTGCTTTGCTTTTGTGTTTGATTTAGTCAATTACCTTCTTGCCCTTGAATTTGTGTGGTTACAAAGCCACCACACCTCCTTCCTTCCCATGTCATGCTTGTGTCATCCTCATGATGTCATCCTCCCTTCCTTGTCCTCTTTCTATTAGTTGGATGACATCATTCCCACTAATCCCTTTGATTAACTTCCTAATCATTTGCCTAATGATCGCTGATCTGTTATACGGTTCGCTTAACTTTCGTTCTCGTTTATCGTTTGAAGGATCATACCCGGGATCTTATTACTTAGGTTTCCTTAACCTTTCTCAATACGGAATTTTTGATTGGGTGGGTTCAAAGAAAAAGAAATATTTCTTTTTATGATCCTCTATTATAATCCTTTAATTTAATCCTTTTTATCCTGTTACCTTATACTCAATTCTCTCCGTATCTAGTGGATTTCCGGGAAAAACCAAAGTGTTCGGAATTGGATTCTGACGATCTTTACATACACTTATATACTTCATAGAGTACTAATAATATCCCAGAATATCCATAACAGAACCCCTACATAGTGTGGCGTGAAAAGTTTTCTCATTTAGCTAAAACACTATTCACAAGGGTTACAAAAAAGTTGAAAATTTTGGGGTTATTACAGTCTCCCCTCCTTAAAAGGATTCCGTCCCGGAATCAAACAGAAAACAAATGGGGGTACTTTTCTAGCATTGTGCTCTCTAGTTCCCAAGTTGATTCTTCCACGTTATGATTCTGCCATAGTACTCTGACTAGCTTGATCACTTTGTTCCGAAGCACCTGCTCCTTCTTATCCATAATCCTTACTGGCTTCTCCACGTAAGTTAGATCTGGCTGCATATCCACCTGCTCGTACTCCACTATGTGTCTGGCATCCCGATGATACCTCCTTAGCATTGACACATGGAACACATTATGAACTTGTTGCAAGTTAGGGGGTAGGGCTAGCTCGTAAGCTAACTTTCCAATCCGTCTTAATATCTCAAAAGGTCCAATGTATCTTGGGCTTAGTTTTCCTTTCTTTCCGAACCTCGTTAATCCCTTCTAAGGGGATACTTTCAACAGTACTAAGTCCCCTACTTCATATTCCTTGTCCTTTCGGGCTAGGTCTGCATATTTCTTCTGTCTGTCTTGGGCTGCTACAAGTCGCCCTCTGATAAGATCCACTATATCTTTGGTCCTTTGGACCACTTCGGGTCCGAGCATCTTCCGCTCTCCTACTTCATCCCAGTATAAGGGAGATCGACACCTTCTTCCGTACAGGGCCTCATAAGGCGGCATTCCGATGCTAGCATGAAAGCTATTGTTATAAGAAAACTCGATCAACGGCAAGTGATCATCCCAACTTCCTTTAAGGTCTATTGCACAGACTCTCAACATATCTTCTAGTGTCTGGATGGTCCTTTCACTCTGCCCATCCGTCTGGGGATGGTACGCGGTACTCATATTTAACTTGGTCCCTGCACATTCCTGAAAGCTCCTCCAAAATCTGGAGTTGAACCTGGGGTCTCGGTCTGAGACAATGGACGCTGGGACTCCATGTCGCGTCACTATTTCCTTAAGGTAAATGTCCACCAGTCTATCGACTGTGTATCTCTCATTGATAGGAATGAAATGAGTTGACTTTGTCAGTCGGTCTATAATTACCCATATGGCGTCGTGATTGGCTTTCGTCCTTGGCAATCCTACAACAAAATCCATCGCTATCTGTTCCCATTTCCATTCGGGAATCTCCAGGGGTCGTAAGAGTCCACTGGGTCTCTGGTGCTCTGCCTTTACCCTTTGGCAAGTCAAACATTTGTTTACCCATTCTGCTACGTCCCTCTTCATGTTGGGCCACCAGTAATATTCCTTCAAATCCCTATACATCTTGGTACTTCCCGGGTGAATGGAATACCTTGAACTATGGCTTTCATCCAATATCTCATCTTTAAGCTCTTGAACATTCGGAACCCAAATCCGGTAGGAGTACCTCATTATCCCTTTATCATCTTTCTCGGTATGGATCTCCTCTCCAGTCATTGACTCTCTGCCTTCTTTTATCATTTTCTCCTGGCACAATCTGATCTTTTCCAATAACTCTGGCTGTATTGAGATCTCAAAAAGCTTTTCAGCTCCGGTTCCGGTTACCTTTACTTCTATTTCCATTCTCTCAAAATCTCTTATTAATTCTTCCGAAGTCGTTATCATTCTGAGTCTTTCCTTTCTACTAAGGGCATCAGCCACCACATTGGCTTTCCCTGGATGATAGAGAATCTCACAATCATAGTCCTTGATTAGTTCTAACCATCTCCTCTGGCGCATGTTGAGCTCTTTCTGCGTAAATATGTACTTGAGGCTCTTATGGTCTGTGAAAATCTCGCACTTCTCTCCATACAAGTAGTGCCTCCAAATTTTTAAAGCAAATACTATTGCCGCGAGCTCAAGGTCATGAGTAGGATATCTAATCTCGTATTCCTTCAGTTGTCTCGACGCATACGCAATCACTTTACCATGCTGCATAAGCACACACCCTAGTCCTTTGTGCGACGCGTCACTATATATCACAAAATCTCCTTTTCCGTCCGGCAATGCCAACACCGGAGCCGTTATCAACCTTTTCTTTAATTCCTGAAAACTGTTCTCGCATTTCTCCGTCCATTCAAACTTCTCTGTCTTACGAGTAAGTCGGGTCAAAGAGGCTGCGATTTTCGCAAAGTCCTGTACAAATCTACGATAGTAGCCGGCCAATCCTATAAAACTCCTTACCTCTGTGGGTGTGGTTGGCCTTTCCCAATTTGAGACCGCCTCTATCTTGGAGGGGTCGACCAATACTCCTTCCTTATTGATCACATGTCCTAAAAACTGTACTTCATTCCGCTAGAATTCACACTTCGAGAATTTGGCATATAACTGTTCCTCTCTTAGTATTCCTAGAGCTATCCTCAAATGCTCTGCATGTTCTGTCTCAGTCCTTGAGTAGATCAAAATATCATCGATAAAAACTATCACACATTTGTCCAAGTACTTCTTAAATACTCTATTCATTAAATCCATGAAAGCCGCTGGGGCGTTGGTTAATCCAAAGGACATTACCAAGAACTCATAATGCCCATACCTGGTATGGAACGCTGTCTTGGAAATATCTTCGGGTTTAATCTTTAGTTGGTGATATCCAGTTCTCAGGTCGATCTTGGAAAAATAAACAGCATCCTTTAGCTGGTCGAACCCATCGTCTATTCTAGGTAATGGGTACCTGTTCTTTATGGTTAGCTTGTTCAACTCTCGATAGTCTATGCACAACCTCATGCTCCCATCTTTCTTCTTAACAAATAAAACTGGTGCTCCCCACGGAGACACACTGGGTCTTATCATACCCTTATCCAAGAGTTCCTGCAATTGGATAGCTAATTCCTTCATTTCTAACGGGGCTAACCGGTAAGGTGCTTTTTAAACTGGCGCCGTCCCTGGGGCCAACTCAATAGCAAATTCAATCACTCTATCGGGTGGTAATCCCGGAAGGTCTTGTGGGAATACATCTTCAAATTCGTTGACTACTGGAATATCTTGCAAGTTGGGCACCTCCTTCTGCGTGTCCACCACATAGGCTAGGTAAGCCTCACTTCCTTTTCGTAGCATCCTTTTGGCCTGGGCCATAGTCAAAAATTTCTGCGTCTGCCTCTTTCCTCTAAATATAACTTCTTTCTTCCCGGGAATATTTAACTTAACTTTCTTCCCTTTACAGTCTATCTGAGCATCATTGCTAGATAGCCAGTCCATTCCCAAAATTACATCAAACTCCCCTAATTTAAAAGGAATCAGATCCACACTAAAAGATTGCTCCCCTATGCCTATCTCACAGGCGGGGTGAATCTGGTTAACAGGAATAATTTCATGGTTGGCTATTTCTACTTGTAAGGGTTCTATCAAGGGTTCAGCTTTAAGTCCTAATTTATGCGCAAAGTCCCTTGATATAAAAGATTTAGTTGCTCCCGAATCAAATAAAACGTTTGCACTGACTGAATTTAGAGAAATGGTACCTGCTATCACATCTGAATCTTTTATAGCATCCTGGACTGTCATGTTGAAAGTCCTTGCAGTAGGTGGCTTATTGGAAGCAGCCCTGCTTGCTCCCGAAGCTGTTGGTTTGTTCATTGGGCATTCCTTCTTCCAATGACCCGGGCGTCCACACAGATGACAATTGGTGGTTGGAATGACGGCAGGGGCTGACGAAGGGCATTTGTGAGAATAGTGGCCCACTTGCCCACACTTAAAGCAGGTTACTGGCTTTCCCTTACATTCCCCAGAATGCATTCTTCCACAAGTGTTACAGGTTGGCAATGGGGGTCGAGACTGGTTGGAATAAGACATTCTTGACTTCTGGCCGCCCTGGCTCACACTCACACTCATTGGCCGCTTAAACCCAGTGTTCCTTCCTGGCAGGGACACTGCTCCTCGATTAAATCTAGTTGGGAAGCTCCTTCCTGCGGAACCTCCACCCATGCTCATACTTTTCCTCTTTATTCCTTTCTTCTCTCTTTCCTTCTGCATCTGTTCACTTCCGACTTCTACAATCGTTGCCTTTTGCACCAGAGTGGCATAGTCCGTAAGCTCAAGGATTGCCACCCTATTCTGAATCCACGGTTTCAGTCCCTGCTGAAACCTCCTAGCTTTCTTTTCCTCGGTGCTCACAAACTCTGGCACAAACCTTGATAACTCAGTAAATTTCGCTTCGTACTCTGCTACAGACAAGTTATTCTGCTTTAGCTCCAAGAACTTGAGCTCCATCTGGTTTTCCATAAACCTCGGGAAATACTTCCCCAGAAACAACTGACTAAATCTCTCCCAGGTTATAATAGCGTCTGTCTCCATATTTTTCTTGGCCTCCCACCAGTAGTTAGCTTCTCCTTTCAGAAGGTAGGTAGCAAATACAGTCTTCTGTGCCTCCTCGGTACTCAAAATCTCAAAAGATTTCTCCATTTCCTTTAACCATGCCCTTGCCTCAACTGGGTCAGCTGATCCGTGGAACTCAGGGGGCTTAAGGGACTTAAAAGCCCTGAAAGAGTTTGCCACAATATTGTTATTTCCTTGAGGGGGTGGGTTGGGTTGACGTTCCAAATTCTGCCTTAGGAGTTGCATGAACTGGCCCATGGGATCCATGCCTGGGTTTGGTACTAGTTGCTCCACCTCAATTTCTCCTTCTTCAGCCTCTATCTCAAATCCCTCAACATCATATGTTTCCTCTTCCTCTTCATACAGGGAGTCATCCTGTTCCACATAATCCTCATCTTCCTCTTCACTGTGCTCCTGGTTCCTATCATCCTGGTTATGGCTTCCCTGGTCTTCAGATCCAGGGTTCGCCCTAGTTCCAATCTTTCTTGGCGGCATGATTCTGATAATAATAAAAAAAATTATTGGGAAAATTCAACGTTAGGTCACAATCATATACAACATTGTGCCTTGCACAGCTCTTATAATGGGGAGAACGTATATCGCAATTCTATTATTTTAAGAAAGTTCTAATACGAAGTGCAGTAATAATAATGATAAAAACAGTGATCCCGTCACTAATGAACTGAACCAAAGGAAACAAATATATACATAATGCGAGAAATACATAGTTTGATCTGGTCAAAAGTACAACAGTGCTACAGTCATCTGTCCCAAAAGTGATACACAAGAGTCTATCTGTCTAGTCAGAAAAAGGGATGCTATATACAAGTCAACTATCCCGGAAAATTGGCTCTTACTAAGGCCTCGGCTAACTAGACAACTAGACTATACCATCATCAATCCTGAATCACACACCGGAGCGGGTCAGCTTCCATACCCTTTCCATCGCACGACGGAAGATATAGTCGGCCTGCCGCCTGGAGATCCTACCATGCCTGTCCCCCTGGAGAGATCTGAGTCTCGCTCGGGACGTGAGCTCTATCCCCGTAAGCTCCCTCCTCAAGGATCGGGGTATAGAAGCCCTAGTCTCATAAGCTCGGGTACGCCTACCCGCCCTCTCTGCATCCAACTCCCTCCTGGCCTCATCCAGTCGGCCCTCGGCAACAGCCACTCGGGTCCTCAGAACATCCTGAACATATCCATGTGCTAACGAAGACTGCCTGTGGGCAGGGTCAAGAGGTGGTGAATCTGGAGCCGCTGAGGGTGCCTCCTCGGTCTGCCTAGGCTCGGAAGTATGGGTCTCTGAGCTGTCATCATCAGGAATCCAAGATAGTGGTGGAGGGGTAGGGGCTCTGACCACCGGAAGTGTGGGTAATGGGATACCAGCATACACTACCATAGGTCCAACACGCTCATCAGCTACTGGGACCTCATCCGGGTCCTCCTCATCTGGAATAGCAATAACCTCTGTCTCTGACTCCTCTGAGGGGTCCTCCTCATCTGAAATAGCAATGACCTCCGTCTCTGACTCCTCTGAGGGGTCCTCCTCCATCTCAGGCTCCTCCTGATCCTCAACATCTAGCAATGCCTCATCATGCTCACGCTCGAACATCTCAGGGTCCTCTATCTCAGGCGCCTACACATTAAACGAACTAAGTTACTATCATGATACTTATAAGGGTTCCCGTAAGGGTTTTAACTGTCAGCACTACTTTAAGTAGTCCGACCATGAACTTGGCAAGAGTTCTTATTATCTTTGTGAGTTTGTTATTATATCGATGCATCATCTCTGAGGTTTATAACGCTTAGCTCTGATACCATTTCTGTAACACCCCCAGATCCGGGGTCGGGGATCCGGGTCGTCACGGTCTTTCTTTCCATAATATCACTTCACTTAATTAATAAAAATAACCTTATGTTGTGACCCCACACTAACACACACCACAACCTGTTATAGTCTTTGAGATGAAATTGAAATAAGTACAAGTCTTTGAATCCACAATTTAAAAGTTATTACAACCCAAAATGATTACTTGATAAATTTACAGTTAATTGCCATTATCTGCCACAAGTTATAATTATACATAATTGATTCTCAAAAGTAGAATGCCTGATCTACCAATGGATCTACCTCTGCAGCTATAGCAGCCACAACATCATCGGGAAGACGCGGGACGCTTCCCACGCGCTTGCGCTGGGTCTGCTGGAGTCTGGCCATCTTTCCTAACTATTGTTGTGTGATGAAGAAATAAAGCAAGAGTGAGCCTTACAGCTCGCAAGATAATATATAGTGATAACAATAATACAAGTATCTAAATGGATACTTACTAAAATTCTTTATCATGAGTAAGGTAATTACTTACTGGATATAAGTTTTAAGAGAAGATGAAGTTACCAATTACTTCACTATACTTATACCATTTTTTTTTTTGAAATCTACTTGAACTACTACTGTTCGAAGTATAATAAGATTCACGAGGTCATCCCATAGATGAGACCACAAATAAAACTTGAAAATATTTGATCTTTGAAATATTTTGAAAAGAAATGAAGTTATGAGATACTTCATTCAATGGATACACCAATAAAAATGTTTGACCCTGTCAATGCTTCGGCAACCACCCATTAGTAGCCTTTCGATCGAAATGCTACGGGTAGTGTTGCAGAATTATCCAAATGGATGATGAACTCATTACGGGAGTTTGCCGCGCCAGGAAGACCACTTACGATGATCAGTCGTAGTAGTACAACCCCACCATTTTCTACATGTAGAGGAGAACCTGTCGGATTTACTTGTCAACCGAACACTGAACTCCTAAGGAATGGACCGCCTTAGCGGAACTTCCAGGCCATTTGGGCCAATATAATAAGGCTGGGCCGGCGCCACTCGACCACTTATGCCACACCTAGTTCAGATGAAATCCATGACTCTGAAACGTAAAGCTCGTTCCCCCTTTCCCCAAGTAGAACTTGTTGATACGGCTCCACCAAGAAGTCGTATCTAGTTGGAAAGGAAAACTCACCGATATTTCCCAGGCGATGCCTGTTAATGGATTAACTTGTTCCAAGAATTTTACTTCCCGAGTGTTGGGTAAGTAATCAATTCATTTAACAAAACAGCAACCTTGTTGCGAATATAAAACACACCACAGAGCCGGATCCCTCAGGTTTTGAGCGAGTATTTAAATCCCCTTAAAAGGAAGATCTTAAATATAAAAATGAGTTTTGGGATCCGCTTTATCTTTTAAAAATTATTTTGAAGACTCGAAAACACTTTATAGAGTGTTTGGAGTAAAGCTGATTTAATGAAGTAAATCAGTCCCCAAAATATTTAGAAAATAACTGAATATTATTATTTAAATAATATTCCCATAAAGAATAATCTTTATAAAAATAATTGAAGTAAAAGTATTAAAACTTATACTTGAAACGAGTATTAAATAACCAAAGATATACTCATATGAAAGTACTATCTTTATTTGAATAATCGAAAATAAGTTTGATTATTTACACCTTATTCTTTAATAAAATAAAGAACAAATCTCATCAAATAATCGGAGTCATAGATCCTCAAATGAATATTCAAAAATATTCATTAAACAATATAAACTGAGTCATAAGCCCTCGAATGAATATTCAAAATAATATTCATTAATAAAATAAAGTTAAAGTTATCGAATAAACCTTATTCGATTAATAGTTTTGAAAACTATGACCATATATATATATATAAGTATAAATAAATATATATATATTTATATCCATATATACAAAATCTACTCGGGATCCTCGACTCCCGGTTTTAGAAATATTTTCACCTTTGGGTCCCTGTACTAAGGGTATATGCAAATTACCGCTATCCTCTAGCATAGATATTATCAACTGAATCAACAGATATATATATATGGAAAGAATGCGAAACAGCCATGCATATATATATACCATAGCAGCATGCTTCAATATATAACAACATTTGCTAATTAACCAACATGCATCTATCACCAGATAATGCAAATACATATATTCATCACCACAACAGTTATAACGGGTAGAAAACTTGCCTGAGCGACTTGGGGTGATAAAAGGCTCGGGACGAGTCTGGTAACCTATAAACAACAAGTAAGTTGGAATTAAACCAAAGTCACTTGTAAATCTATACTTTAACTAACTTAGACTCTAACGCTTGTTTTGCGCTTACTGATTTGCTTAAGTCACCCGGGTACCCTCGGCTCCACCATTTTTAATAATTTAACCTTTACGAGTTTTAAGGCGATTCCTTCGCGAGTGTCTTACTAACTGCCTAGCACACTTACCATAAATGTTTCATACATTAATTAACCCTTTTTGGTCTTTAACCTATGTTTCAAAGTAAGGCGAGGGGAAAAGTTTCGTTCGCGAAACGCCGTTACTTGAAACGGTCGTTTCTCCTAAACCGTGCATCGGAATCGAACGAACTACATATCAAAACGAAGCTCGTAACATGAGCTATCTAGACATGGAAATGGTCATAATCTAGCAGGGGGTTCTCGGGTCCTAATGTTATGTACAAAAACAGTCTAAAGAAAATCGGACGTTACGACGGCTATGTTTACGCAATTTCCAATATTTTAAACCATTCAAAACCCTCCCAATTCAACCTCAAATCCAACATACAACCAACATCCATCCTTATCACATCATAACAACCCCAACCAATTCAATTTTAACATTCATACTTATGCCTAAGCTTAACTTTAATCATACTTAAGTTCTTTTAATCAAAACCACAACATTTACCATTCCATTTCACTACCATTCCAAATCCCAAACTCTAAATCACAACAACAAGCTACAATATCATCCTACTAATCAAAATCATCTTATAATACATAGGAATCTAGGGTTTGGAGATGGTATACCTTCCTTGAAGTGGTGGGAGGAGCTAGGAAGCCTTAAGAAGCTTTGAGAAGTCTTAAGAATGCTTGGATCTTCAAGAAAAACAAGAAAAACTTCAAGTTAAAAACTTGAAAACACTATTCATAGTCTTCTTCTTTGATTAAATGAAGAAGATTGAGAAGGAATTAATGGCTTAAACTCATGATATAGCCCTAACTAAGCATGAAGATGATTAGGGAATTTACTCACCAATTTAGGAAGCTTGGATCTTGAATTTTTGAAATTTCTTGCCTAATGAATAGTGAAAAGCCGAGAGCAAAGATGAACAAGGCCTTGGTTCTTTTTGATTTTTGATGAAGAATGAATTTACTTGGCTTGGTTGCTTTGCTTTTGTGTTTGATTTAGTCAATTACCTTCTTGCCCTTGAATTTGTGTGGTTACAAAGCCACCACACCTCCTTCCTTCCCATGTCATGCTTGTGTCATCCTCATGATGTCATCCTCCCTTCCTTGTCCTCTTTCTATTGGTTGGATGACATCATTCCCACTAATCCCTTTGATTAACTTCCTAATCGTTTGCCTAATGACCGCTGATCTGTTATACGGTTCGCTTAACTTTCGTTCTCGTTTATCGTTTGAAGGATCATACCCGGGATCTTATTACTTAGGTTCCCTTAACCTTTCTCAATACATTATATTCCTTTTTATGATCCTCTATTATAATCCTTTAATTTAATCCTTTTTATCCTGTTACCTTATACTCAATTCTCTCCGTATCTAGTGGATTTCCGGGAAAAACCAATGTGTTCGGAATTGGATTCTGACGATCTTTACATACACTTATATACTTCATAGAGTACTAATAATATCCCAGAATATCCATAACAGAACCCCTACATAGTGTGGCGTGAAAAGTTTTCTCATTTAGCAAAAACACTATTCACAAGGGTTACAAAAAAGTTGAAAATTTTGGGGTTATTACATCCTTGGTTCCGCCGCTTTCTCCTTTTGCTTAGATTCTTCATCTCTAATTTCAGCTTCTACTTCTTTTGCCTTTTCAGCATCAGCCACTTTTCCAGACCTTAAGGTAATAGCCTTGACTTGCTCTTTAGCTTCCTTCCTGCCTGGTACTTCCGTGTCACTGGGAAGAGTGCCAGGTTGACGATTGAGCACTGTATTGGCTAATTGACCGATTTGATTTTTCAAGGTCTTGATAGAAACCGCCTGACTCTTGCACAACAGCTTAAGTTCCTCAAAATCAGCACTAATAGGTGCAGCTGTACTTCCCTGTTGAGGATATGATTGCCTTGTAACATACTGCTGTGGTTGCTGGAATCCAGGTGGGTTAAACTGTTTACTCACTCCTTGCTGATATGGTGGCTGAATAACATTCTGATTATTCCCCCAGCTGAAATTTGGATGATTTCTGTTGTTAGGATGATAGATCGCTGGCACAGGCTGCTGTTGTCGCTGATAATTATTCACATACTGAACAGATTCGTTGATAAGAGAACACTGATCCGTAGCATGAGAACCTGCACAAAGCTCACAAACCATAGCTATTTGATTAACTCCATATGTAGCCAGAGAATCAACCTTCATTGATAGCGCTTGGAGCTGGGCTGCAATAGCGGTGGCTGCATCAACTTCCAGAATACCTGCTACCTTGCCTGACGTCATCCTCTGAGTTGGGTTTTGATGCTCATTCGCAGCCATCGTCTCTATAAGATTATACGCCTCAGTATAGCTTTTAGCCCATAAGGCGCCTCCAGCTGCTGCATCGAGCATGGGCCGAGATTGGGCCCCCAAACCATTATAGAAACCAGTGATCACCATCCAATCCGGCATTCCATGATGTGGACATTTTCTCAACATTTCCTTGTAGCGTTCCCAAGCCTCGCACATAGACTTTGTAGGTTGCTGCGCAAACTGAGTAAGAGCACTCCTCATAGCAGCAGTTTTTGCCATCGGATAAAACTTTACCAGAAACTTTTGCGCAAGATCTTGCCACGTAGTGATGGACCCAGCTGGTTCAGAATGTAACCAGTCTTTAGCCTTGTCCCTCAGTGAGAATGGGAAAAGCCTCAACTTGATAGCCTCATCAGTCACGCCATTATACTTAAAAGTGCTGCAGATCTCGACAAAATTCCTTATGTGCATGTTGGGGTCTTCAGTTGCCGCTCCTCCAAAAGAAACAGAATTCTGCACCATCTGAATAGTGCCCGGCTTGATTTCAAAGGTGTTAGCTTGAATAGCCGGATGAAGGATGCTTGACTGAATGTCATCAATTTTAGGCCGAGAAAAATCCATAAGAGCTGGATCAGCTTGAACAATACGATCTCCCATGTTTACTGGTTCTTTCTGCTCAGTTCCTGAATCCGAATCCTCAAAATCTAACTTCTCCAGAGTATCAAGAACTTCGTCTGTCTCCTCAGCTGTATCTAAAGTCCTCTTGCGAGCACGAGAACGAGTTTGCATAAACGCTTGCTAAAGTACCTGAAACACAACCGGAAAAAATAAGTAACTACTACGTCCTAATGACCAATGATGGTAAGTACATAAACTAAACAAATACGTCGAGTCCCCGGCAGCGGCGCCAAAAACTTGTTAGGGCGAAAACACGCGCTAATATTCACGCAAGTATACGCGTTCGCAAGTAATATAGAATACTTTCTAGTTCGTTCCCTCATTGACTCAGACTAAATTATTGTCTAATTAAACTCACTCACCAATGTATGATTACTTCTCAATGTTAATACACTAACACTTAAAATTGTTGATTAAATATTAACTACAATTAACTACTTAATTAACCACTTAACTAACACTTCAATTTAACAATAATAAAACACTCATGAGATCACAACTTCATTATTACTTCCTTCTATAGCCATTATTATTACCTTTAGCATGTGACAGTGATGATATTAATCGAATAACACGAAACTGATAAAAGCCAACTTTCATTTTACTAATACCATTCTACCAAGCATCCACAATTAAGATAGAAGTTGAATATTCATCAATTATGTTGAGTTCCTATATGTCTACAGAAATTGACAACACAACGATTTAAGCACAAGTTATTCCTTTTGATTACATAGGGCAAATAAAACTGTTAGAGTTACCCACTAATCATGCACAACATACATGAACCTATGCTAGCATGGCCAGTTCTAAATCTCAAGATCCACCGTCGCTTCACAAGAGATTAACACCCTATCTTATATGTTCGCGACGCACATAAGACGAATACGCACAACCAATACTTAGATATCATACAATCATCACACACTAAAGTATTAAACAATTAACTAAAGAATTCCATAATAAATCCGTTGCAACCCCATGATCACGATTAGCCCATAATAGCACTTATCGTCATCATGGGTTCATATAAAATCATGATAAACAAACACAAGAAAATAATAACTAAACTAATTATATTAAAACAGAGTACGTCACAAGAATAAATAAGTTCAAAGCAAGAAAACTAGCATCCAACGTTACAACGAAACAAGAATCACAAGAATATATGCTTCCTCTTCGTTGCGGTGTGCTAAATCGGTCTTCTTCCTTATCTCCTTCGCTCCTTGCGTAAAAACACAATCTTCTTTTATCCACACTTGTGAAAACGTCTCAAATCTACTTATATAATAGTCCCATAAAACTCAGATTACATAGAAGTGGAAACCAAACAGAAGTAGAAGTCCTAAAATAATTTGTCTTTTTTTCCGACCCTGCGCGTCCGCTCAGCATAGCTGAGCGGGCGCTCAGCTTGCTGCGCGGCCGCTCAGCAATGCTGAGCGGGCGCTCAGACCTCTACTGGAAAAAAAAATGTTTTGGCTCCTTTTCTTCGCCGTAATCTGCCCGTTTCTTTCCTCTCGCAATGGTGAACACATGCCAAAGCTTATTCTTGATGATTCCTCCCCCGAAATGCAACTAAAACCCTGAAATGCATAAACACTAGAAAAACGCATCAAATACACAAAATACTTGATTTCAAGACACCAATTTAAGCCATTTTAAGATGTTCTAAGTGGTATAAAATGCCACTTATCAATTATGCTTTACAGGGATCACAAAAATTATAACTTCTCCCTTCAATACGGTTTAACCTTTACAAATAGCAAGGTTTGTACTCCTCATGTACTCGACGTTGCGTTCCTCCTCAAAATTTTACATCCCATAAGGTGGGTGATCATTCACCCTTGAGGGAAACTCAATTATTAACATCTAAAATTTGGGTGTTCATTAATGAGAGCACCACCTATATTTTGGGACTCTTCCCTTAATTATGCATCTCTTGAGCTTGGAGACCGTTCTTTGAATCAGTAGTCGGGTAACGGGGATCTCCGTACCTGAGAGATCAGCCCCTAAGCATTGAGGATTGACTATGGTGGTATCCCAACGGTGGATGTGACGTTGTGTATCACAACAGGTGGTTTCTCGGTGCTTCTTCGTGCTTTCATGATTGTCGTCTTCTTCCCACAGATGGCGCCAAATGTTATGAATAAAAAATATTTATTTATTTATTGCGTGTATTTAATGTTTAGGGTTTGATAAGCTTCGAGCTTTAATGGTTGCGCTTGTGTTTCATGGCTTGAATCTGCCCTCACAAGATGCCTACGTACCTTGGTGTATGCCAAGGCTCAAGGCAAAATATAGTTCTTGGTGATACTTTCCCTCAGGGCTATGGCAACGAGAGCTCACCAAGGACGTAGTGACTTTCATGTCCTTCAAGAACTAAGTCTAAAATGTCGTTCCCGGTAATGTCCTCGTGGCTTATAAGATGCCTTCGCGGTTTCGCGATACTTAAAGTTGTGCTCCAAAACGTGGTTTCATAGTGGTGACGTATGGAGCTCTTGTCCAGAAATACGTCACCTTGAAGTTGAAGGGGTAAGACCCTTTATATAGATGTTGAGAGTCTAGGAATTAGGGTATAATTGGGTGACTTGGTGGGCAAGTATCCATCTTTGATTGGACTTTGGAGTCCTAGAAAGCAGGAATTAGTTTCTTTTTGAATTTAGGTTGTTTGGAGGCTACTTCTTATAGAAGTAGTTACTTATTTGAACATTTATTGGGTTGTTTAATTAGCCCATTATTAGTTACGAATTTAATAAATAATTAGGGTTTTGGGCCTCACTAATTGGGCTTTTTCCTTTGACCAAATCGGGTTTAATTAATGCGACATTAACTCCGTAATTAGGGTTATTTTTATTCCCCATCAATAACCACTATCAATGTTATATCCGTCATGTCTATTTCTTTTTAATATTATTCGTAGTGTACAATAGCTAAAATAACTTTTTTTTGTTAATTTTGATATATCTAACTGTCCATGTACATTATCCATACATTCTAGATGTTAATAAGTAGGTCGAGATTTTGAAAAATAAGTACACTATGTTTATAATTTTAAAAATGCAAAAAGTATTGAATTGGAATAAAAACAATGTGTGTTCGTAACAAGATTTTATAATATATATTAAACTGAAACATAAAGTTATATCAATTAATATATTAAATAAAATATGTGGAAAATTCGGGGACATTTTTAAAAATTATCATGTATATTATTTTTTAATAATATTTTAGTATTGAAAGTAATATGTGCATATATATATTATAGTTAATTCAAAGATTATCACTTTATTAATTACATAATTAAATAAAATACACAAATTTGTAAATAAATATCAAATGTAGTAAATTTGAGTTAAAATGAGTTAAAATTTAGATCTTCAATAATATATAATTCTTGAGTTAGTTATAAAATATTATTAGATCAATATACGATAAATCCAATATATATTATCATGTACTTGAGTTTATTCTGATTCAAGTTTATAACAAATAAACGAGCGAACTCGTAAATTTGCAAAAAAATAAAATAATATTTATCAAATTGTAAATGTATTGAAATATTTGTATAAATTTAAAATTAGTGAAGGCATTGTAGATACTTATTCAAATTTTATTATATAAATTCTAATAAAACATTTGGTTTATGAGAATCAAATGTGATGTTATGAAGTTATAGAAAAAATATTAAATAAAGTAAAAAAAAATATTTTTTAATAGTTTTCAATTAAAAAATATATATATAAATTATTTTAGGCTCATACCTGGCCCGGGCGCTGGTTAAGTAAAATTTTCCTTGCCCCCTGACAATAAAAATCCCTTGCCATGTATCGCGACAATCTGAACCAAAATTCGATTACCACGAAATAACATCCTGTTTTAGGGTTTTGTTTGTGTATCGATTGTGTATACAGTGTTGTTGTATAACAATGTCTGATCCCAGTCTTACGATTGAACAATCCCACACAAACATTCAAGCATTGATGCATTTAATTCATACATCACACCAACAAAAATCAAAATTAACTCAGCAAAACCTTGAAATGAACTATAATCTCCACAAACTCACAGCCCAGATCGAAGCTTCCACAATGTTGAATCAATCATTGCATAAAGATATTGAATCTATTCATTCCGTATCATCCAGGGTTGATCATCTCCAAAATGAGGTTACCAGGCTCCAGGGTGAATTACTTTTGTCCAGGACTCGGTTACGAGAAGCCAATGCTGAATTGGATGTGATGAGAAATGCATTGGAGGCGTTGCGACGGACTGATTTTAAATTGAGTAGGAAATTAGGAATTGTTGAGAAAGAGAAGATGCGTTTGTTGGAGAAGATTAGGAAGGATAGTGAAGGAGTTAGGGAATCCAATTGTCGGATACGTGACTTGGAGACCAAGATTCAGGCGCTGGAGTCGAGAGATAGTGTTTATAAGAGTGAGAAAGTTAGGGTAGTAGAGGATATGAGGTTGATGATTGAGAAGAGAGATGGAGAGATTTGTGATTTGGAGAATGTGGTTGAGGAGTTGAGGGATGTGATGGAGAGGTCGTATAAGGAGCGAGATGAGTTGGAGATCGGTAAGATTGAGTTGGAAAGGCTTTTGAAGAAATCCGAGAGGAGAAAGAAAGAGATGGAGAGTAGAATGGGACTTTTACATGTGGAGTTGGAAGGGAGTGAGAAAATGATTAGCGGACTTAAAGATAAGGCGCTTGATGGTATTAGAGGGAATTATGGTTTGGAGAGGAGTTGTGTTGATGATCATGGGGAGGATGGAGTTTTGGGATTGAATCTTGATTGGTCTGCAGTGGTTGCATCCTCTTGTTCTATTGCTCTTGTAGCGGTTGTTTATCTTCGGTACACATGATGAAGGTAAATTTAGATGTAGGAGAGTGATTGAAGGCGAGTTGTAGAGGCTTTATTCTAGAGAGGAATACTTTTTGCTGCTTCTTATGCATAGGGCTCAAATGACTTATGTGTCTTATAGTGATTGCACTCAGAAGCAATTGCCTTGCTGCTTGTTCTGCAAACTACTGTAGTCTTCATGCTTTGCAGTATGAATTTTAGAAGAGTTTAAATATTTGAACATAATATCCTGCTCTTATATATGTCAAGTATCCTATATATAATACACAACAATAGTTCTGTTGAATTGTGGATTCTGTTTGATGTCGCTGTTAGGTTCATATCTCTTGATTTATTTTTTCTGAAAAGGCCTTATATGTATCTTGGTAAGCAGAAATATAGAGTTTCAACGATTTTGTCTCCTGATGCAACATCATACAAGGGCTTTGTTGCAAATATTCATATAGAGCAGATATAATTGAAACATAATATTAAATGATGTCTAGGATGATGTCATGTGCAAGTTTTGGTATTTTTATACAACCAAAATGAATATTAGGGGATAGACCGGCAGAGAGAGGGTAAATATAAGTGCTTGAGCTTAAATAACTTATCAGGCGCTTGATCTAGTACAAGATTATAACTGATCTGCTTTCATGTAGTTATTCTTCAAATGATGGGTTGTATTTGTATGCACCAATAGTTTGTAGTTTCCGATTACTTTTGACTGAAGAATTACATTACAATGAAGCGGCAACATGCCAAGAATGGTATTACCCCAACAGGTTGATTGAGACAGACTGGTAAAGATGTAGAGTTCTAGTGATCTGAAAAACTATGAACAATGCTGGAAATTATTTCGGGGAAGCACTTAGCAAGTGATATTATATAATTTGGTTGCTGGTAGGGGCTACTGACTGATCAATTTCAAAAGTAATGGTCGGATTCTATTTGGGTTTAGGAGGTGAACAGAAACTCATATTTTCTTTTTATTTATAGTATCATGGATTTTATTTTTAAAAATTTGAGCACTAGAATGTGTATATTTAAATTCCACAAGGAGAGTATTGTCTTCGGTCATCTTTTCTGGTTTAGCTATCCTCTCCAATTGCTGAGAGATAGTTTCAGCTTTTTCTCACTAGGGTAGAAAGTTTAGCTATGGCATACAAAATGTCTCCTTGATAAAATATCTTAAAATCGCGATGCTTTCTTATGTGAAGTGTCCTTATTAAATTACTGGGTGTTTGCAATAGATTATTTAGTATTTACTCAGATATTGTACTTCTCTTCTCTATATCCTGTAAAATATGCAGGTGATGAGACGTTAGTCATTAAAGCTGTGGATTGATGTGGTAGTAGTCCTGCAAGTACCTTGTTGGTATCATATGATAGAGAGAGAAAAAGAAGAGATGAAATAGAGAGAGAAAAAGAAAAGATGAAATAGAATGTAGCTTGCAGATTGTGATTTTTAATGGTTGAATACACTTAGGTTTGTGTGTAGCTCGCTCTTATGAATAAACGGTAAACCTGAGATAGTCTATGTTGCTCGCTTGTTTCTTTTGGTCATAAGCCTCCTACCACAGATAAAGGGTTAAAATAAATTGTCTTCCTTGTGCATCTATCTATTTGCATTATATGAAAACTAAAAGTATATAATTGAATATGAAAATCTTTAGTATAATTTGGTAGCACATGGAAATGTGCGATAATATTAATGCACAAACGAAAGCATGGACTTATTAGTTGTTGGGCCTGGTCATGATTTGTTCTTTGTTAATTGCCTGATCATAATACGTTAGGCAAGCCTGTGTAGAAGTAGCCAGTACATTATGGGTGCACTGGCCTTCTTTTTCTTTTTTGCTAACTTTAGTGCCTGATATTTGTCCCTGTCTTCTTTTTCTGGATATAATTATCAGCAACTAGTTAAGAAATTGGTTTTCATATATGTTCATTGGAATTTTTTTACCTGTCCATTAGTCCTTCAGCTTCAAAGATGCAAATACTCACGTGAATTATGTGAAAAAACTACCTAAATATGCATATGAGTAACATTGTTTTTGAGAGGATTTATTTTCCTCTAAGAAACCACAAAAGCTCGGAAGGAGAGAGGAATGGAAGATCTATGCAATTTGAAGAAACGTACGGCGGGTAGCATTGAGATCTGTATTTGTGCAGATTGTAAACTTAGAAGGGTGGGGGTAGTTGCAACTACTGACAAAGGTTGGCATTTAGTGGCTCTACATATTGCTGTACCAGATTATAATGTACATCGATTGGGTTGTTCTAAAGCGACAAAGGGTTACGAGGTGTTTTCTCTGATAAATATAGTAGTTACAGTCCAAGAATATAAATCTGTCTTTTGGTAGCAGTATCACGGTGTTTAGCACTTCTGCTGGTAAATTTTCATCTCATTTACGTAATACATGACCCTGATTATTTTGCTTTTGTTAGCTTTTCTCTAATGGACTGACATATGTTTTTAACTTGTTGAAATAGAACTTGATGAGCATGCAAGCAAGAGTACTTAAGTTCAAGATTGGAATCAAAGTTTTTAAGCATGGTGACCGATTTTTTTCATTTCAAGTTTAAAACCCTTATTTGGTGGAGTGTGATGTGTATTTTCTTTCATGGTTTTATTGGACAAGTGTAGTGAGATTCTGACTTGAAATTTATGTTAAGGTATTGGGAAATTTGAGTTTCCACCCGAGAATTTTGGCAAGTTTGTCTAACCTGTATAATATCCTCTTTTCGATGATCAGCAGAAGAAATTTGACAGCAGTTTGGATTTATATTTTTAAGACTAATTTGGTTGAGTAGAATTTATTAGAAAATCTATTTTTTGATTTGCAACTGTTAATTTGAGTGACAAAATGAATGTCTGTTGCAGGTGGATAATCGACCTTCACGGATATTGCATTCAGGAATCTGAATTGTTCTTGAATATATTAACGATCCCACCAAGACTTGGCGAGGAGCCTTTATTGTTTATCAGGTCAGTTCGTTTTCATTTATATTCCTCACTCTGATTTATTCATGGACAAAGGAACCGCTTGTTGTTGGTGAAGAAATAAGAACAATGTTTGTAGCAAGCTAACAATTATCTGTATTAAGAAGTTTTTATTAATTAAAGATATCAGAACTTGTTACCTTTTCATTTCTCAATTATATCAGAATTGCTTCTTATTCCAATGAAGCATTCAACTGTTAGGTTTTGCAAGATAGTATTTCTCTGTGACATATTTATTGCTTATCCCTATATCACACATATCTATCTACAGGTGAAGAAACTGGAACTTGCCCTAGTTAGAACATCATCCAAGAATGGGTTTCAGTGAACAATCACTGGCTAGTACCTCCATATTTGGCATCAGAGTCTGAAGGATCGTAGAATTTCTGGAGTGGACAATGAGTGTGATCACCTATGCCAGTAACCATTCTATTTTAGCTGAATGATAAGGCTTTGGGTTTCAGTTTCATAGCAGAAAGTGTCTTGTGAAAATGTTGAAAGGAATTGCTTTTGTCAATATTACATATGTTGTGCCATGTAAATTTTTTTTTGTCCTGTCCTGGAAATTACTAATTATTTGATGGATGAATGCCGTAATTTTGACCAAAATACATTAGCCAGTAATGAATATTACATTCGTGGAGGGGTTGATGACTTGTCAATGGCTAGTTCGCTGCTATATATTGAAACCAATTGAGAAAAGGTAAAGTATATATTTACCTGCTATACTCATTTTCTTGTAAAATTTCATGGTTGACAAACCCACTCATCTTCATCCCGGAAAAATAAATAAATTCAAAGATACTCCAGCATTTACTTAAATTTGACTAGATTTGAAGTATCGACGTACCTACCTACCTTTGCTAATTAAAAGTGTATAAATCATAGAAACAACTGTCAACTGGCACTGACTGGAAAACTCGAATCCAACACTCAAAAGAAGGCTGGGACGTACTTTGTCATCCTTCCGAGAGATTGACCCAATACAAACAAAGTTAATAGGGTGAGGGTAAACTTTACAGGCATGAAGGCCTATATCCCTGAAAGGAATTCAATCCATTGACATTGGCTTGTTGCTGTTGTTTTCATCAC
The DNA here is from genome assembly GCF_009905375.1 of Apium graveolens. NCBI lineage: Eukaryota > Viridiplantae > Streptophyta > Magnoliopsida > Apiales > Apiaceae > Apium > Apium graveolens. The sequence goes on along the minus strand of NC_133657.1, from coordinate 26,866,543 downwards.
ATTTACTGCCGTCCTGCTGCATTCCATAGTTTTAATGTCACCTTCCTCTCACTCATTGTCCATCTTCAACTACTCATCTGCCACACCCATAATACCCATTATTACATTGTAATTATACAAATATTGACAAATACTAGTAGTAAATAGTAATAGATCACCCTCTCTCCAAATTCACTACTCCAGTACACATAGGATCTTTGTACACAACAACATATCCTACCATACATTAGTACGTGTAAAGTAATGTTTTTGGTATGAATACACGGAATGGAGTTTGATTACCATTAAACCACAGATTTGAATGAAGAGACAGAGTAAAATGAATGCATCAATATGTGACTTGGTGACCCCAACCAAGGAATTAAAATGAAAACTGGTACACACTATGATATTGGAAATTCATCTGCTATCTAAGAAGGTCTTTATTGTTTTGCCTTATTAAAGCAATATATATGAACTATAGATTTCGAACTTGAAAATTTAATTGCATATTGAATACATGCTTGCACTGCTTTTTTTGGAACAAGCATTGACATAGATAATTCAGTTGATTAATACTAATACTTGCACCATTTCCAAGAGTGGTCGATTCGCCTAAATTCGGATCAATTTCGGTCCAAATCTATCCAAGGCCAGTGAATAGTATAGTGTCGGCCTATATTTAGTATTTAGGCCTAAATTTTTTTAATAATAAAATATTATATTTTTATGTTGTATATATTTGTTAGTTTGTTGATTGAATGTTATTATATATATATATATATTAAATAGATTTTAATTTTCAGTTATATATATAATAGTTACATAATAAAAATATATTAAACACATTTTTTTCATTTTTCTTGTTTCAGTTTAATGTTTTTCTAGTTTAAAAAATTTATTAAGTTTGAAATTAATATGATATTATTCATTACACGTCCAATTGAATTAATAGGTATGTAAATTACTATTCAATACATTAAAATAATAATATATTAATAATTGAAAGAATAAAATATTAATATATAAATTTGAACCAAAATTTAGACCAAAGAGGGAGTTGTCTCGGTCCAAATTTAAGCTGAGATTTAGGCCAAAAAACCCGTCACTCCAAGAGTTGCCCTTGTGAAAAAAGAAAAGTTAAGCAGAAAATGGATACAGTACTTAAATGCAGCCTGCAACACATTCAACTAACCACATACAACTTCACCTGTCAATATTTATTTCACTCCCTTAAGCTTTATATAAACTCTGCTGCAGCACTCCCATCTCACTTCACTCTTTCTTTTACCTTCTTATTTGAAAAAAAACAAGTAAAGAGAGATGGCAAAGGAGAAGAGCAAACAGGCTACTCTGCTCATTTTCACCTTGATAACTGGGCTGCTTTCCCAGAGCTTGGTGATTCCTGTAGTCTCTACTGAAAGTTTTGGAGATAAAAAATGCTGCAACGACCCACATGGAGGAGGTATACCATATATCCTCACACTATTATTATTGTTATCATTTCTTTTCTTCCGATATTTGCTACTTTTAGAAATTTACAACTCTGATCATGTACATAAATCTGGGTTATCTGTGTTCAACTAGTTAGCACTTGTATACACACACAAGACATAGTACTATATATGGTTTACAAGCTGAATGTTGTTAATTTTGGAATACAGTGTGAGTATCAGTTTGTTGTTACTAATTAGTCAAAACATACAATACACATTCATGCAAAATAACAAATTTGTTGGCTTAATACCAAAATATGGTGGTTTCAGGTTCTCACCATACTCCATCACATGGGTCAGGAGGTAGTCATCACGGAAGGCCGTCACATGGACATGGCCACAGAAGCTCCCCATCTAACTGTGGAACACCGCCAAGCGGAGGACACTATGACCCTGCTCCTCCCACTACCGGAGGCAGTCCTCCGTACACAGATACTCCAAGTACCCCTTCAACACCAACATACGGAAGCCCGCCAAGCAGTCCATCTATAGACCCGGGCACCCCTTCAACCCCAACATACGGGAGCCCCCCAACCAGCCCATCAATAGACCCAGGCACCCCTGCAACTCCTATAGACCCGGCTACTCCAGGAAGTCCAACCTTGCCAGTAACTCCTACCATTCCTGGTGTCTCATCCCCTCCTCCATTTTCATTTAATCCAAACTCACCACCCTTTCCATGCACGTAAGTCATACTAACTACAAGTACACATGTTTTCTTTAAATTTATCATATTACGTAGTAAATGTGGCACTGCTACATCATGTTATTATTTTGAATAATGCAGTTACTGGATTAATCATCCAACATTGATATGGGGTCTGTTCGGATTCTACGGGACAACTCTAGGCGGAGCATTTGGCCTAACCAGCAACGGTGCTCCAGCAGCTGGTGCATCGCAAGTCAGTCTGGAACAAGCACTCTCAAACACTCACATGGATGGCATTGGGGCGCTCTACAGAGAAGGAACAGCTGCCTTGCTCAACTCAATGGTGATCAGGAGGTTCCCTTTCACAACCGAGCAAGTTAGAGATCGCTTTGTCTCCGCACTTGCTTCCAACAAGGAAGCATCAGCACAAGCACGCGTTTTCAAGATGGCTAACGAGGGCAGACTAAAGCCACGAAACTAGTTGATATTTGAGTTGTTGCAGATGATTTTTTTTTTAGTTTCGGTTTGACATTATCCAGTAGTTGACATTATGCATTTTATTTGGCGGTGTGTTTTATTTCTATAAATTATTGGATGTTTTATTAATCAATATGATGTTGAATCATATATTAAATATAGCTTCATTTTAAACAACGCGGCCTGCCATCTTGTTCAGCACTGCTTGATTTCACTTCTTAGTTCTTATAGCAACCCTAAAAGAAGATCAAGTAAATAAAGGAGTAAATACACACATATACAAATAAATAAGTACTTTAGCCAGATTTGAAATTATTCAACAGTAGCAATAAGGTATCATAAATTGTCAGCCAAGTGTATCACACAAATTAGTTTGCTCCAAAAAATGTGTAGGAAGCCAGATCTAGTGAAGGGACCACTGAAGCAAGATATAAGTCATGAATTCGATAAAGGTTTTCTTTAGGAATAAATGCAAAATAAATATCAACAATATTCCTATAAAACATAAATAGCAAAATTTGGAATTTAGATTCATCATAGGAGAAAAGGAAACTGAAATTATCAGGAGAACAAGTAATGGTCCTCCTGTTGCTGATAAGGTTAATCATGAATAACAAGAAATGCAACTAATGAATATCCCAACCACCAAATTAAAGGGAAATAACTCCTTTTTCAAAAGTAATTCTCATGATTGATTAAACTCCCATGAGCTGTAAAACTGAAATGTCCAGACCATAACAACACAGCTACGTTTCTCTCGAGTTGCTGCACTGTTTAACAACAGCCTGTCCAAGACGATAAATGGAATTTTATAGAAGCGAAAAATGGAGTTTCATTACACCATTAATTTGCTTTACTTGTTCAATATAGAACGAAATGCAGGCGATATCACTGTATACGGCCCGAAGTACCGTAGTACCTAAACCGAGCTTATGTAACCACTCTCTATAAGTTCTTAAGGTGGTAGAGGAAATTCCGACAAGATCTTATATTTTTCGACACTCCCCCTCAATTGTCCGATACATTTCGCTACGATTGACAACGAAAAATACCCTTTTCTTTTTACAACCAATACCAATACTCATACCATTAACAAATACCAATACCAATACTTATACGATTAACAAATATTTAAATTAAACTGGTCCGTCTAAAACCTTGGGGGTAGAGAAAGGTCCTGACAAAATCTTATACTCTTGGACACTTTCATTCAATCATACGTCATACGTCACTACGATTGACAACAATAAATATACCAAATACCAATACAAATACCAACAACAAATATTAAATTAAACAAGTGGGATTTGGGAAGGAGAGGACTCGAACCCGAATCTCTCCCTAAACTGAACTTTGGTAACATGTTAGTCACTCTAAAACCTTAAGAGAAAGGTCCGAACATTATGTTATACTCTTTAACAATGTAATCTGACATAGGGAAAAGATACAGTGTCCACATGTGTGGTGTATATATATATATATATATATATATATTCTAAATATGTCCAAAAGATGGGAACTGATCCCCAGCCATCGTTGGATGGGATACAGCAGCCGCATTATTTCATTGCGGGTGCACTCACCCGCCGCAATGAAACATTGCGGCAGCCCGCAATGTAATATCGCGGCTGGTGTATCCCAGCCAAGTTGGCTGTGGATAATTTCCCCCAAAAGATTAGCAAACCAGCTGGAAGTTAGAAATATCGACCATGTATTAATTGATTTCATTAAAACATTCAAGGGAAAAAAAACATTCAAGGGAAAAAAATGCCTTTCATCATTACTCTTACATACATAGAATCTTGTTTATATTTATATGTATAACTGTTTGATTTTATAAACGGAAAAAAAACCAGAAGTGTATTCTGAAAACTGTGTTATTTCAATGAAACTGCAATACAATGATATAAAGAAAAAAAGCTACTGGACTCCTAAAAAGCAGGGACTGAGCCCTTTAGCCAACTAAACTCCTACAAAGTCTCAAACTCTACATACACGTTATTCAAACAACCGAAATAAACTCTAACAGCTACAAGACTAATTCCACACAGCAAAACAAAACAAAACAAATAAATAACAAGTTTAATATTATAAAAACCAACATTCTCCCCCGTATGATTAAACTTGTTTGTCCAGCTCCTTCATACCCAGAAGTCTTCTCAACCGCTCAAACTTCACAGTCACCAGTGCTTTGGTCAGGATATCAGCTCGCTGATTGTCACTACTAACATGCTTTACCACGATATCACCTTGCTCGATACATTCCCGAATAAAGTGAAATCGTATATCAATATATTTACTCCGCCCGTGAAATACTGGGTTCTTGGCCAAGTCTATTGCCGACCTATTATCAATATATATAACAACCGGACCAAGTTGCTCGCCTGTAACCTGCATTAAAACATTCCTAAGCCAGATTCCTTGACATGTCGCTGCTGTAGCAGCCATAAACTCCGCCTCACAAGACGACAACGCAACACAACGTTGTTTTTGAGAAACCCATGTCACTAAACTCTCATTTAGGTAGAAGGCCATTGCTCCTGTACTTTTCCGATCATCCAGGTTGCCCGCTAAGTCACTGTCAGAGTAACCAGTCAGTACATTATTTCCTCCATCCTTGGTGTAGACCAGACCATAATTCAGCGTCCCCCGTATGTATCTCAGAATATGTTTTGCAGCATCGAGATGAACTACAGTAGGTCGCTACATGTGTCTACTAACTACTCCCACGGCATATGCAATGTCCGAACGTGTGTGAACTAAGTATCTAAGTCCCCCGACCAATCTCTTAAAACGTGTTACATTAACTGTCTCCCCCTCTTCATCCTTAGTAATAATTTCATTTGGACTCATAGGATACTTACATGGATTACACTTGGACATTCATGCCTTTTCCAACACCTTCCTTGCATAACCTGATTGTTTCAGCTCAATGAAATCAGCATTTTATTTTACCTCAATTCCGAGATAATATGACAATTTTCCCATATCGCTCATTTCAAAAACGCTGTTCATTTGATTCTTAAAATCCTGAATGAGTTCAACACTTGAACCAGTTACGAGCAAGTCATCCACATAAACACCAACTATAAGAGAATCAGTCCCTTTCCTTTTTACATAAACACCATGCTTGTATGGACACCTTACAAATCCCATGTCTTCAAGATACTTGTTGAGCTTAGCATATCACGCACGTGGTGCCTGCCTTAAATCGTACAACGCCTTAAAGAGTTTATAAACATAACCTTCCTTTCCTGGCTTTACAAATCCATCAGGTTGAGATACATAAACCTCTTCCTTCAGATCTCCGTTTAAAAACGTTGTTTTGACATCCAAATGATGTACCTGCCAGGTGTTTTTTACTGCTAATGCAAGTAGTAACCGAACAGTTTCTAAAAGTGTCACTGGAGCAAAAATCTCATCGAAATCTACACCTCGTTCTTGAACATATCCCTTGGCCACGAGACGTGCTTTGTGTTTAACAACCTTTCCGTCTGCATCTTTCTTCAATTTGTATATCCACTTCAAATTAATAACCTTGTGTCCTAATGGCAAGTTAGTTAACTTCCAAGTGCCATTTTTTTTATAGATGCAATTTCATTTTCCATAGCCTGTCTCCAGTCACTACTCTCCTTCGCTTGATTATACGAACTTGGTTCATCTACCCCCCATGAGCAGGAGTTCCTCTTCTTTTTCTTCTTCTTCTTCTAACATCTCGGTGCTGTCATACAAATCTGCCAGCTTTATGAATCTTCTGGGTGTATGACTGTCATCATACTGATCTACACTAATCTCTGCATCATGCCTCTGTTCATGTACTGATGTCTCCACTTTAGTTTGACTGTCATCATTTGTCATAGCTCCCCCGTGATCCATCACTTCGTCTCCTTCACAATCATATAGATCAGAAACCTCAAAATATCCTTGTTGATTTCCTTTGAACTGTAATTGATCTTCCCATCTCCAATATTTTCCTTCAAACCTTACATCTCGACTCACGAATACATGCTTGTTTACCGGATCATACAGCCTATAGGCCTTGGTGCCAGGCTCCTTTCCAAGATTCACTACCATCACACTTCTATCATCTAGCTTCTTGGTGTTAATGCCAGGGATTTTCATATGCGCAATGCACACAAAAACTCGAATGTAGCTAAGGTTTGGCTTACTTTCCTTCAGCACCTCGTACGGGGTTTTCCCAGTCAATGCCCTGGTAGGTACTTGATTTAAAATGTAAATCGAATGCCTAACTGCTTCAGCCCACAAACTAGACGGAAGATTAGCATGCTTCAAAAAGCTCCTTGCCATTTCAACCACAGTACGATTTCTACATTCGACTACGCCATTTTGTTGAGGCGTATATGGTGCTGTGAAATGTCTCTCAATTCTCATGTACTTATAGTACGTTTTGAAATCCTTTGACATAAACTCACCGCCCGATCCGTTCTGAAAACACCAATTCTGTTGTTTGTCCCATTTTCAACTTTTACTTAAAATTTCTTAAAAGCATCAAAAGCCTCACTTTTGTTTTTCAACATGTAAGCCCATATGAACCTGCTGTAATCATCAACCAATAAGAAAAATAACGATTACCTGCAGAGGTGTTGGGTGAAATAGGACCACAGATGTCACCGTGCACTAACTCCAGAATTCTCTTTGCACTGAATGTAGTTTTGGATGGAAACGATCTTCGGGTCTGCTTTGACATTATACATCCCCCACATACCTCACTTGGCTGTCGTATTCTTGGCATACCAGTCACCATTTGTTTCTTATGCATCATGACCAATGCTGGAAAATTAACATGTCCTAAACGGACATGTCACAACCATGATGAATCCTCCAATTTAGTCCATAAGCACATTGATTTTTCAGATTCAATAATAATCCGATACAATCTATTAGAAGATCGTTTAACATTCATAAGTAATCTCTGACTCTCATCATAAACCTTCAAATATTATCCATAAAGTATAACCTTATTACCCTCCTCAGACAATTATCCCAAACTAGTGATTTTACTACATAACTTTGGAATAAAATATACCTCGTGATATATTTTCTCTTCCCCGTTCTTGCATTTGAGACTCACTGAGCCTTTCCCCTTGATCTCCACTGTTGAAACATCTCCAAACTTCACCTTACCTGTGATCGTTTCGTTTAAATCATTAAATTTTGTTCTCTGTCCTGACATATGGTTACTCGCACCATTTTCCAGATACCACACGTTTGATTCCCATTTTTCTTCATTATTGAAACCCAGTAGCCTTGGTTTTATTCCTCTTTCATCAATTATTTTATCATGCTTGGCTAACAGCAACACTGGTTCGACATCCGTCCGAGTCAAATATGCTTCTTGTTTCTGTTCTTTTATCCTCCTTGGCTTGCGACACTCAGCTGCAAAGTGACCATACTCAAAACAATTTTAACACTTGACTGTGCTTTTATCTTATCTTCCACGATTCTTCATCCCTGGTGTTCCAGTTGCACTTCCCCTGTTGGATCTCTTAAGCCACTCTTCACGAGTAAGCAATAACTTACCTTCATCCTTTTCTCGTTTCAACCATTCGTCTTCAGTTAACATCAACTGTTCCCCACTAGTTTCACTTGATCCCTTTAGTCTCTCCTCGTGTGCCTTAAGCGAACCTACTACTTCTTCAACTGTCATAGTATCCAAGTTCCCAAATTGCTCCAAGGTGGATGCAATTTTTAAAAACTTTGTGGGAACTGCTCGCAATAGCTTCTTAACAACATATGACTCCTTTACTTCCTCGCCTAGAGCTCGTATGTTGGTTACAAGGCCATTGAATTTCATGTAGAACTCATCTAACAAATCCGTATATTTTATCTTCAAGGCTTCGAATTCTGCCTTCAGGGTCTGTACCCTAGCTGTCTTTACCCTGTCTGCCGCCTGGCTCATTGTCTTGATCGCCTCCCAGGAATCCTTGGCATTTTTCTCATCTACAACAGACAGCAGCAAGTCCTCCGAAATTCCTTGATACATCATTGCCAATGCAATCTTATCAATTTTTCCGTCTACTTCGGCCTTAGGATCATTAGGTTCGACCGCCACATCCCAAACTCCATGAGCTTGCATGAACACCTTCATTTTCATGGACCAAGCCGTGTAATTCCCTTTCGTTAACATCGAATAGCTCAATGCAAATGAACTTCCTTTCGACTTGTTTACGTCCATCGATGCTGCAGATTTCGACATACACTAACTCACAATCTTTTTTCTCTACCCGCTCTAATACCAAATCTTGTTTATATTTATATGTATAACTGTTTGATTTCATAAATGGAGAAAAAATCAGAGGTGTATTCTAAAAATTGTGTTATTTCAATGAAACTGCAATACAATGATATAAAGAAAACAAAAGCTACTGGACTCCTAAAAACCAGGGACTGAGCGCTTTAGCCAACTAAACTCCTACAAAGTCTCAGACTCTACACACACGTTATTCAAACAACCAAAATAAACTCTAACAGCTGCAAGACTAATTCCACACAACAAAACAAAACAAATAAATAACAAGTTTAATATTATAAAAACCAACATAGAACACATTCATAATGTAAACATACCAGGAGAAATTGTTCATAATCAGTGTACGAGAAGTTTGAAGAATTTTTTTTGTTTACATAAATTCTTTTGCAAATTTCTGTAGTGAGCCTGAGCTGTTTGTATCACTATAAGAAAACATGACAAAACCGATCAAATAGACGGTTACATAGCTTTACATACAAAAAATATGTGAGTCCATTTTATACATTTATCACCACGTGTGCACACGTGGAGCCATGTCATCAACTTTAAACCGACCACTGACGGTTGTTTAAGTCTAGAAAATCGGCCATTGACTAAAAATCAAAATCGAATGTGGTCAAAATATGCATAATGGCAGGTTTAAAATTAAAAGCTATCTAAGAAAGACATAACCGACCGTATTATAACCGACCATCCACTTAAGGAGATGGTCGGTTTTATAAAGAATGTGGTCAGTTATGTTGGTTAACGGTCGGTTTCATGGGGAATATTATGGTAAATAACGGTCGATTATGATTAATCTCGATTGCTTTTCAGGCTATTTTTATAAAATAAAATTGCAAGTTCTCTCGAGTGCCATTCCAAACCATTCCAATTCAATACAGAACCATTCTAATTCAATACAATTAATACAAAACCATTCTAATTCAATCATAACAACAACACCATTTAATAAAATTCATAAACTACCCCAAATCCTTCGCAAACATTACGAAAATATATAAAATGTCATAAACCATAATATTAACCATTCAAAAAAAATGTTAACTCCGATAACCAGAGCATCAAACTGCAAAGTATCACAAACAGGAGCATGAAACCAGTCATTACAAACGGAGCATCATCCCATAAACGGCAAAGTTATAAATTATAACCAAGTTCATAAAAAAAATATTAACTAATCCGACAAGGAAACTGCATATGATTCACCCTCTTCGTCCTGCCCACCATCCCCACCGACATCATCGACGCCCTCATCATCCGTGACCTCATCCTTAGATGTATAATCCTTATCATTTTCCAAAGCACGCCAATTAATTTCTATGCACAAGTATAAACTAATTAAAAAGAAGCAACAAATTATAAATGAAAACAAATCACTTAACAACGCGAATGAGTTTATACCACTTCAACACGAGTTTCGATTTTTTGGATGATATCTTCAACCAAAGTCCCAACAATATGTACAATATAACCACCAATTAGGCTATTTCATTACAACATTTGACTTGGATCGGCGGATGGATTGGAGGCCTCGAGGGCGGTACGTGCAAATAGGGATATCTCCTCATCAAATAGTTGGCAAGTGAACCGATTTGGATTAGTACGAATTTACATAAACACATGTTTAATGATGGAAAGATAGACATTATCGGGGATGGCTTCACGTTGTCTAGGGATGGATGAGAATGAGCTGGCTTCGTTCGGGTGGAATCTCGGTAGCGATTAGCTAGTGGAAAGAGATCGGTGGCTCGAGCATTGTGAAATCTAATAACATAATTTTTCTTCGTGTTTGTACCTTCGGGAACCCCAAATGCTTTCATCCACCAATGCCATGACTCATCTTTGTCACCCGTTTGTGTCACCTCCACGGGCATATGCTCAAGAATAGCGGCATATCATTTCTACAAAAATTTCAAGTTTAATTGGAATAATTAAATTTATAAAAGCTTAAAATAAAAATGAGAATGCACATATAGACTAAAAACAATTAAGATTACCGTAATACGCATGACGGCCGGAGTAGTGCAGACGTGATTTTCCAGATCGGATCCAACTTTCATATGACACTTATCCCACACCTCAAGTCTAGTCGATTTCTTCTTATTTTATGTGTCATTAACTTTCAAAAAATGAAACAGCTTATATTAGAACGTCCTTAGTTGGAATTATTAAATTAAATAAAAGTGTGTGTGTTTGAGAAAGAATAAAATATCATTAATTCTCGCACTTTGTTAAATGACCGAGCACCGACACTATGCGATCTTTCAACTTGTTAGTGGTTAGCGGATCCAACCGATGACCTATATAAGTGCCCTTCAATTATATCCCAATAATTTATATGATTTTTCCAAAAAGTAAGGGACCAATAAGGCGGCTTCAAAGACACCTTTGAAATCCCCGGTTCTTGTGCTTTTCCCTCAACTCTTGCTTTAAACTCATTCATTGTCCTTTTGATTGTCACCTTGATGTGATCTTCTATAATTTTCTTATTTTTAAATAGCTTTTCCCCTTAAGCTGTCTATAAATATTCCTAAAAAAATTGGAACAACGATTAAGGATAAATGCATCATAAAATCAAGAAATAAATGTAAACAAAATTTGGCTATTTTTAACTTACTTGAAACTCTAAAACACTTTCATTTAACCAACCGAGATTATTGTCTTCAATGTCGGTATAAGGATAATGCTCAATAAGCCACTTCTCATGAATCATGTTTAACAAAGTCTTTTTTAGCAATATCATCTTCAATACTATATATTAACACAACAATGACGATAAACAAATGAGGACTGTTAAGTACGAAAATATATAGAAAGAATATAATTTTAAAAACTCATTTAAATTACTGTCCATCGGAGATATCGATGCAGTATGATAAATGTTTTTCTCTATAGATTTCACATGAATGTGATCGAGGTCACCTTCCTTGCCACTTTCGTTCCTCAGCAGGCGTCATGTGTCTAGTCGGATCATTCGGGTCTGAATCTGAATTCGTGGGCTCGTCACGCAACCTCAAAGTCCCCCTGTCATTTTCCTTTCTCTTTGTTATACTAGCACCATTTTCATTGCCATTACTACCTTTTTCATTGCCCTTGCTAGCACCTTTCCCATTTCTTTTTCCTTTCTTTTTTTCAACTTCCTTCCTTTCTCTTTCCTTTCCATCGTACACAATACCATCGTAATTAAGATGAAAGGTAACATCCAGGCAAAAAAGATCCTAAAATATAAAATATGAGAACATATTAGCACAAATATACCAATATACAAATTGGGAATACATAAAAATGCATATAAAATCACAACACATAAAATGATTGCACCAAATCGATGATAAAATTTAATACATAAAAATCTTCGATTACGAAATTATCAGACAATTTTATAATTTATCAAACACTTACAGAAATTAAACCATCAATTCAACTTAATTTCACTATGTATCCCACAAAGTAGAGCCTCTAAACTCTAGCATAAATCTAACACATATATAGGTGCAATTATAAGCTTCGACTACAAAATGAAATTATGAGAGTTTAAAGAGTGATGACGAAGAAAAATTACAAGAAAAAATCAATTTATAAACTAACTAAACATATATTCAATAAACCGACAAAAACCGTAGGATTTATACTTATTATAGTGAAAAACGGTGAACATTTTTCATGCAAAAAACTCAAAACTGAAAAATTGATTTGAAGTGAAATTTAATTTATACTTCGATTCATACTTTACACACACATAACATATATATATATGTATCCATCGATTCATAGATTTACACAAATACATACACACACACACACACACACTATATATATATATAGTGTGTGTGTATGTATGTATATATATTATATAAGGTAGAATCGAGCGAAAAATACTTACACTAAGTGAGAAACATGAGGTAGATATCATTGATTTTGAGGTAGAAGCATGATTTCTTCGTTGATTTTGAGCCATTAGATGCATAGTATTTTTTCAGAGAGTGAAAATAAAGAGCGAAAGAGATAAAAAGAAAATCAAGTGGTTTTTCTGATGTATATACCAGGGTTAAAACCGATAGAGTGGGTGGTTGATTTTCTTGTTGAAACCTATACAACATGAAAAAAAATGAAGTAGTTGATGTTAAAGATGGGGTTTATGTTTTTTCATGAGAAACAATTCGCCTAAATATACATCAGTCAGTTATATACTAGGGTGGTCGGTAATGCCAACCCTAGAATCCCTAATGGTTGGTTTTGTCTAATCCTAGAAACCCCTAAAATTCAAAGTTATTTAATTAAAACATGATTAATTTTAATTAAATAGACTAATTATTGAGACATTGTTCATTTTAATTGAGTATATCCATCTGTACAGTTAGATCATGTGTATTGTATGACTTTAAATTTATATTTATTTATTTCACATGTGAGATGATATTTGCTAATTTACTTATAAAAACGTATTTTTACGCGTCAATTTTTTTCAATTTTTGTGTATAAACATATTTTCGCATGAAGTTAACATCAGTACGACTGGATCGTTTAAAACAAATTTGTTTTTTTTTTTTATGTTTTCGTTGATCATCATTCATGTATCGAGTTCCTTCTTTTCCTAGAGATTAAATTAGATATTTAAAAACTTTTAAATTCTCAGAATTTCGCACATCAAACAAAACCTCGTTACAGCTTTATTATGAACCGAGCCGGAGGCAAAATAAAAGGAACAAATATTAAGAATCTCACCCTCCATATATCGTTCGACAATTGAACCCTCAACTCTTTCTTTATTACCCATTGTTTTTTCTAATTTTCCCAACAAACGCTCAATCAGATACATCCAATGTCAATAAGCAGGTCCAACAAGTCTAATTTCTTCCACTAAATGTACAACCAAGTGTCCCATCGGATCAAACCAACTTTGAGGAAAAATCATTTCCAACAAATACAATGCTTTGATAACCGATTTTTCCATTATTTCCAAATCAGTTTTTATAACGACTGATGAACACAAATTTTGAAAACAAATTGGAACCTTGCCCGGGAGATAATAATTTTAATGAGCAATATTTCCAAGAGGCAATAATTTTTGAAGAAAAATATGAAAATCATGCGATTTAAATCCATAAAATGTACGCTCCTCAATATTGCAACAACATGATATATTTGAGGAAATACCATCCGAAAGTTTTAGTGAACTAATCCATTCACACAAATGCTTGCAATCCGCTCTTACTTTTTTGTGATCCTTTGACTTTGTCGCAATCATAATAGTTAAAAATATGTTTTAGGGAATAAGGTGCTTTAGCTGACTTGCCATTTTAATCGATCCACAAATGAGGTAACACCCCAAAATGCTTGCAATCCGCTCTTTGTTTTTTGTGATCCTTTGACTTTGCCGCATTCACAATAGTAAAAAATATATTTTCATTTTTTTTCCGTATGCATGATATTAATTGAATATCGTAACTATGTGATGACCAATAAGGAAGTTCGTAAAAAAAATGGGACTTGAGTTTAATGATGCTCTTCCTCATATCCGACACTCCTCGCCTTCGAATTAGTCTTTTTGTGTGGTGAAAAAACTAAAGCGTCAAGCAACTCCTTAACACCCTCCCCTAAAAAATGACCACACACGCAACAATCTTCTTTCCACATTATCAAACAAATTATTTTTCTGACATAGTGCATCATTTGGTTCAAGGAATATTCTGTTCGTGCCATATAAACTATATTTTTGACAAAGTTTTAATTGAAACCCTTGCACACTTCCAAGAAAAAATTGACATCCCATCTTTCCTTTGCCCAACCACCCACTTATCATACTCATAGGTGAAAAGTCATTAATTGTCCATATAAGGGCCGTTCTTATTACAAAATTTTGTTTCAAAGATTGGTCATATGTTTCCACTCTAGTATTCTACAATATCTTCAATTCATCGATAAGAGGCTTTAGAAAAATGTTAATATCTTTTCCAATGCTATTTGGACCCGACACTATATCAGTCTTCAACATATAAGGTCTTTTCATACACATCGATGGTGAAAGATAGACAATTACTACCACGGGCCACACACTATATGTATTTTTTCCGGTAGGGCCAAAAAGGTTGAAACCATCGTTCACAAGACCAAACCTTATATTACTAATCTCTTAAGAAAATGATGGATATCGACGATCAATTTTTTTTCACTCTTCTCCATCCGTGGGATGACCACTTTATCCATCTTTTAATCAAAATTTTTCACTCTTCTCCATCCGCGGGATGACTACTTTATCCATCTTTTACATCTCTATTCTTGTACCATCTCATATGATCGGATGTATGCGCTGACATATATAGCATTGTAGTCAAGGAACCAAATGGTGTCTTAAGATTTTTTTTGACATTTCTTACCATCTTTCCTAGAAACTTCTCGATAACGATCTATGCCACATAGTTTCACACACAACTTTATCCTTGTTATCTCCATAAAACATCATACAATCATTCTCACATAAATCAATTTTTCCATATTCAACCCTCAAATCCTTCATAATCTTTTTCATTACATAATAAGTTTTGGGCAATTTCTGTTTTTTTTGTAACACATCTGTAAGAAGTTTAAGCAAACTATCAAAAGATTTATTACTAGAACCTGAGTTATTTTTCAATTCCAACAATTTTATTGTAAAGCTTAATCTTGTGTACTTTGTATTGCTGGGATAAATAGGTGCTCCATTTTCAACAATAACCTCATACAATTTTGTAGCACTATCATTTGTAGCTTCTTCCACATTCATAGTTCACGTATCCGTACTGTCATAAAATTCATAATTTTCACCAGTAAAATCATATAACATCACATTCAAATCTACCGGTTTTTCTACTATCGGAGGTTCTCGAACACAATAACGACGATGTGATATTCGACTATATTTTATTCCAATCTTTTCATCATGTGACATCCACACGGTATAACCCTCAAACATCCCTTTAGCGAGCAAATGAAATATAACATCATTCATATTTAACCAATTCAAAATTTTGCAACATTTACAAGGACACTTCACTGTACTATCTTCTTCCATTCCATTTTTACTTTCAAATTTTAAAAATATTTCTACACCAATTCTATATTCCAGACTCAATGGAATTTAATCACTTGGCATTGATTACTAATCCAACTTCGATCAATGATTTCCATCTACAATATTATGTATGTAAAAAAATAATATAATATACATCCATAAAAATTTAAAAGCATTTAATTTCCTTACATATAAAAAAATATTTAATACATACAACAAACATACACATACACATTTATTACATACAACACATATAATAAATGAAAATGACGTACAATTTCTCTATGACTCCTCCTCTTCAATTCTCTTCAATTTTATACTTCCTCTTTGATTTTATTTTTATAATATTTTGCTCAATTCAATAAATAAGAGATTTAAGAAAGAAAAATAAAGTAACATGATATAACCGAATGAAAGAGGTAGGTTATATCCATGACCATTAAACGGCATCATTTTGACTACATCGGGTACATATTTCGCACTTTAAATTATTTTTTATTACAAACTAAACCGACCATGGAGCTCCGGTCGGTATCATCGGTGCCAAGTCAGACGTTTAACCGACCAACATGTTGTGGTCGATTTTGTTTGTGCCACGTCATAAAAAACTATGTAATTTATTATTTTCAACAGTCATAAGCGACCGAATGCTGTCGGTTATACTCTTCTAGTTTCTTACCAGTCGATTTTGTGTCGGTTGGTTTTAACCAGTTTTTTGTAGTATTTATAGACTAATCACTATGCCCGCTATAAAATTTGTACAATTTAAAATTATCTTTATCTTGATTGAATATTCTATGTTATAAGAGGCTTTCTAATTACTGAAATGTGGTAGTGTAAGTTAATTCTACGAAATCTGATCAGATTTTTAGAATTTTTATGCTCCAAACCAACCCGTGATATTTAAACCAATTTAGTTGTGTTGGTTTAGTAATTAAATTCATTTTAAATGAGATTGTGCCACAATAATACAAATGAAACTTTATGGCTTGGTTCCTATATGAAACATTAATTGTGATTGTGTACATTAATGTTAATAATATTACAGTTTTATTTCAATATATTCATGTTTTTTGGTCTTATATTTGCTTCACATTGCCATTCAATAGTTAAATATGAAACCTTGAAGGCAATATTTTTTCTCTATGTCTCTTATCCAGGTCCTCATATCTTTGATGAGGTATAATATTGTTTATGGAAGCTTGTTATTTAATTTTCTTGATTTTTAATATAGATACCGAGTTCAAATATCTATGTTCCACATAACTTTTGTTAATATAAATACCAAGTCCAAATATCTAAGATGTACGCAATTTTTCAATTTAAGATAGAATGTCTTAGATTTCTAAACATTTTCAAATATAAAGACTCTAGATAATATGAGATTTTTTTAAGGCGAGAATGAAATCAATAATTGTTCAATACTGTTAGTCCCTAACAATGCAACAAGAATTACAGAAGGGGGGTTGAATGGAATTCTTGAAACTTTTTCTTGGTTTAAAAGTGTTCTAACTTAAAATATATATCTGTGTGAATTGATTTGCAAAGTGCGAAATAATAACTTGGAATGAGTCAAAACATAAGTAATTAAAAACACAAGTTTTAAAAAACTTTCTGGTGGATTTGAATGTATCCACTAGAGATATATAATATATCAAGAGAACTCTGTGTAGCAAGATTTGCTCACAGCAGCTTACAATTATGAACAATTAAGTTTGCAGAGAAATGCTAAAAATACAGCTTACAAATGTTTCTCTGAGAATTTTCTTGCTTAGTGTTCTTGTTGTTCTGTTTGCTACTTCTTGGTTTATATATCACCAAGGTTACAAAGTAATAAGACAAGATAATAAAACAAAACCTATCAAGTCTAATACTATGCTGCTTCATTACTCTATTCCAGCATCTTTGAATATCTTCATAATAGCATGGAAATGACAATGCTTTTTTGTTCTCTAAAACCCAGTTGAATAGGCTTCCACATTTCTTTTGCATACACTCGACGCATGTGACTGTGTTGTCACTGTCAACTGATGTTTGAATTGATTATCCGTCGGGTACATGATCATCCGTCGGGTTACCTTGTTGATCATCCGTCGAGTGGCATTGTTGTTTATCCGTCGGGTAGCTATCTGGCACTTGACTTCATTTCATTTATGCAGAATTACAAGACATCATCTATGTACAATTAATCAACCTATTCGGCATATCTAATTAAAGTCAACATGACTTGAGTGCTACTACAGAATCTAAACAAGGTGTATGCAGAAATGTGCTACAGACTCATTATTACATAAGCTACTCACTCGATGGATAATTGATCATCATCCGTCGGGACTATATTGAGTCATCCATCAGGACTATATTCCTTGTCCGTCAAGTGCTATATTTTTCACTAAGTAAAATCTACTAAGGTGTTTTGTTAATGAAATCATCAAGTTCACAACATATCCACAACAATCTCCCCCAATTTATGTCTACTGGAATTGTAGCCATAAATTAAGAGAAACTTGATGATAACAAAACATCCCAAAAAATACAACTTTAAAAGTAAGTAGATAAAACTGTAAAGTGCTTCAAAAAACCAAATGTACAAAGATTAGCTCACAATCATTTTCAAGATGCTCCTCAAGCCTGAGCAGATTTATCTAGTTCCTTGAAGGTCTGGATCTCTTTCCAAGCTTTCTATTATTTCCTTCTATCTGATTTTGGAGCTGTCTGTGGAATTCCAGTTCATCAGATTCTGAGAGATTTAGCTTTTCTTGCATCTCCAAAAGAGTCTCATTGCTAGAGATGCTTAATTGGTCTTCTAATCTGTAAAATCTTCTAACTCCTTTGTCATCCATGAACTCCATCAGCTAGTAGGGCCTTAGATGCGCTCTACTTCCTGTGTAAGGAATAGTTAGAGTCTTTGGGAGTGCATCTTTAGCTCTAATACTCCTCAGTTCTTCAATCTTCTTTAGAACCAGTCTTCTTGCAGTTACATTGAAACCAAAGTTCTTCTTGAAAGATGAATAAACTTTATCAGCACATATTGGCTTTCTTGAAGGATCCTGTGAAGTGGCCATTGAATCTCCTTTCCTCCCTTGTACTTGAAAACTAACCTTTCACGTAGATTCCTGTAGGCATCAATCCCTCTAACTTCTTCCAGTTCATCTAGATAGAGGTTTAGGTCAGAGAATTCCTTGATGTCACATAAGTACAAGTAATCTCCCTTGTTGACTTTAGATTGAGCTTTGACTAGAGATTTGGATTTGAGAGGTGACAGCTTCACTTTCTTGACTGCACTTGACTTTATTCTCTTTGGCTTGTTAAGGATTGGCAAATTGAAGTGAGGAATCGGTAGACTCTCCCAGTCTATTGGTTCATCCTTAGGCACAATAGGTTCACCATGAATGTTCCTGTAAGGATCCACCACCTTAATGTCTTCAAATACCACAGAGGGTTTTGATGCTTGAGTTGTAGTTGGAGTGGATTCCTTGGAAAACTGATCCTCCAATTCCTTATCAGCAAAGTTTAATTTCCTTTTGGTTCTTTTGGCCAATTCTTTGTATCTTTGAGATTTCTTCTGTTGTGGTTCAACTTGCTTCTTTGGATCTTGAGATTCAGTTATTTCAGATGGTTGAGTAGGAATTTGTTATGTTGGTTTCACAGCTTGGAGCTTGGCTAAGATAGCAGCTTGCTCTTTCTTTTGTTTAGCCTTTTTAGCATCTAGAGCAGTTTGCTTCTTTTCTTGCTTCAATCTTGCCTTTTCTTCTCTCTTTGCTTCAGCAAATTGAGGATGTCCAGCCACCACACAAATTTCGTTACCATTCCTGAAAACTTTAGCCATTCTCCTTTTTAAAACTAAATCAGCTAGATCCTTGTAGAAGATAATGGATCTTGACAAGAGTTTCTTCTCATCAGGCTTATGTGTCTCATACACTGTGTCCAAAAGGTTCTTTAGTGAGGTTCTTGGATAATTCACCCTTGGCTTCAAAAGTACTTCAGCCTTTGAAGACTTGATGTAGGAATGTTGTCCTCTTTCCAGATAGTTCAAGCTCAATTCATTCACAGAGATTTTCCAGACTTAAGAGTAATGAATGGCTGACTTTTCTGGCTTCTTTGCTTGCCCAAACTTCTTCCGAATATCCTCATAAATTTTCTCCCAGTTGATTGGCTTCAACTGCTCCTTTTCAGCTGCTCTTAGATTGGCTGCTGCTTCATTTATCAGATCAATGCTATCTTTGGCTGGTGGCTTGGTGAAAGTAATTGAAGGCAAAATTACTTTGCTAACTTCGATGTTGTGCACTTTTTGCTCCCCCTCACTCCTAGAATTCTCTTTCTCCCCCTTTTTGTTATCAGCAAGTTGAGTAGAGGAGGTTTGTGCAACCACTAGTTTCTGAAGCAGGTCTGTCTGTTGAGCTTGATGTAGATGAATTGCTGTGAGAGATGCTTCCATTGCTGTCATTCTTGTATCCAAGGCATCTATCTTTGTGGAAAGATCAGAATTTTTGCTGAGCTGTCTCTTGATGTCAAGCATTGTAGCTTCTGGAAGTTCAGAGTCCATCTTGTCAGAAATGGCCTTTTTCATCTCATCAATATTACCTTTGATAGTGTTGACATCTCGAGCATGTTGAAAACCTTGGATTTGTTGGAGTTGCAGAGAAGCTAGATGTGCTTGAAGGTGCTTTTTGGTGTTGGCATTTGTGGTGGTTTGAAGAGCATAATTTGTCTGATTGATAAGTTGGATCAGGGTTGTCTTGAAGTAGTGTTCATCACAGTGCTTTGAAAATGCCCAAGATGGCATACCCGATCTTGAACTAGAACCTACTTCTCCCTCTATGTCCAATGGCTCTTCTTCACTATTTCCACCTTCACCTCCAAAGAAATCTTCTGAACCACCAATCTCATAATCAACATCACCAGCTGTAGAGGGAAAAGCTGTGATGGCATCTTTAGCCCTTAGCATTGACTGTGTGGTGTGCACCAAGTTAAGCATCCTTTCTGCATTGTCATTTCCCTGTTCAGCTAGAAGTTGATATGCTGGAACATGGTGAGTAAATGTCTCAGCATCCAGGGAGGTGGATTCAATAACAGCTTGAGGTTGCTGAGATAGTCCCTCCCTGTTTGCATCCTGGACATTCATTAACTAACTTACAATAACATCCATCCTTATAGCTCCTGTACCTGCATTTATCTCATAATCTCTCTTTTGTTGCATCAAGGTCTCACCTTGGCTCCCTACCCTCACACCCTCACCTTCACCATCTAAGGTGGGACTCCACACACTCTCTTTTGCCAATCCTGAAGAACTGGATTGCATATTTTCACTCTTTTCCTCTCCTTTTTCCTGGGAGCAAACCAGACTCTCACTCATAACACTCACTTCCCTCAGTCCTAGGAGTGATTGTACTACTACTAAGTCTTCTGAACTTGAAATAATTGATGAAATTTGAAGCTGTGCACAGACACTCGATGGATAAGGGATATCCGTCGGGTTAGCAGTTTGACTATCCGACGGATAACTGTTGTTAAGCTTATCCGTCGGGATACAATCACTACTCGACGGATGAACAATATCCATCGAGAGAGTAGGAATAAATGAGTTAGGAGTGGAAACTATTGTGGACTCTGTGCAGATTGATGAAAAGTTTGGCACAGATGTCTCAACAGTTCCTGAAAGAATTGGCAAGTGAGACAACAAATCATCCAAAAGATGATGCTCACTTGCACTAGATTTTGGCTTCCCCAACAGAGTTAAAGAAGGGGAATCAGGAATTGATGTGTTGATCATATCCATATCCAAAGAGTTTGTGGGAGAATTTGGTGTTAGGGGTGCTTCTATAACTAAAGATTTTGGCTGTGACTCCACATTTATTAGAGCCACATTAAGCCGACTTTGAGAAGGTGCAGTGACGGTGTCTTTAGCACCAGTTTGCACAGTGTGTGAACCTTGTGCATCCCCAAGGGTTTTTGGTTTCTTCTTTCTAGTATAGGTTTGGGGTGAGCTTGTGTCCCTTACCCTTTTGGCCTGTGCTCTTGGCTGAGAGCTTTGTTCAATAGTCACATCCTTTTGGGAGGATGCAACTAGCAATGAGCTTATTTCCTTATTAAGCACTGCAGTCTATTGGGAAACTGCAGTGTGGCTAGGCTGGGCAACACACACCTCTCCAACCTTATCCTTAGGGTTTCTTTGATGTTCACCCTGTCCCTCACCTACCTTACCCACCTTCACACTCCCCTCTTTAGATTTGGTGGATTTTGCAACTGACATCTTTTGAGAGATACCAGAGGGGGCTTTCTTTGACTTGAATTTAGAAATTTTGGATTTGGCAGCTTGGGTAGGCAACTGTTGGGTCATTGACACAGTTGCCATAGCTGCACTAGATTGCAAAGAAATTTGAGAGGTTGAAATAGTAGAGACAGATGAATTTACCTCACTTACTTGAGGTGCTTCCATTACAGGGAAATAGAAGAGTGACACCTCTTTGTGATGGTTTGCCCTGTTCAAATCTGCAATAATTCTTCTCTCTTGAACCCAACAATCTAGTTTGTTGGTTGGGTTCTCAAGCACGATTCCCTCAGAGAGGTGGTTAGCTAACATCATGAAAAATCTAGCATAGTAAACATTTTTACCCCTCTTATTTAACTCACCTAACTTAAACCCCAATTCAAACAGAACAAGGTCACTAAAGTTAAAGAACTTATCAGTGACGAGTATGTAAAGCATGTTAAGTATTGATATATTAACAGAATCAAAATTACTGATTTTACCAGAAAAGACCTTAGTAACTACATCACATAGATAACTCCATTCTTTTCTAAAACTCAACCTCTTAATTTCACTTAACTTAGAAGTAGGGAGTGCATAGTTCATTGAGTTAAGCATGTTAATAATGTCAGTGTCTGT
Source organism: Apium graveolens (assembly GCF_009905375.1). Classification (NCBI taxonomy): domain Eukaryota; kingdom Viridiplantae; phylum Streptophyta; class Magnoliopsida; order Apiales; family Apiaceae; genus Apium; species Apium graveolens. The sequence continues at coordinate 26,843,728 of NC_133657.1, read as the reverse complement.
GTGTGGTGAAGTTACATTATTATCAGGAATCTTGAAACATGCTTTAACAACATCACTATTGATACAGAATTCCTTACCTTTGATAGTGAGTGTGATGGTCTTATCAGTTGAGTTGTACACAGCAGTTGACCACATTTCCTCAACAACCTCACAGAAAATGGTGGGTGATTCCAGCATGACATAGTTGAGTTTGCAGTTCTTTACAAAATCCATCATTTTGTGGTAGTCACCAGATTGTTGAATCCCCTTGTTTACTAGAGCCGTGAAGTTGTTCTTCTCATAGATGAAACCAGTTTATGACATGATCTTGACTACTGGTGCCATTGTTAGAGAGTGGAAATTGCAAAGATAGAGATGATAATTGCTTTTGAGAAAGAGAGAATTTAGAGCAGATGATTTGAGAATGATAAAAGAAAAATAATGGAAATGAATTATGCTTTTATACTATCTCAAAAATAACTGTCAAAAATAATAAAGTAAAATAAAGTAACCAATAAGAATTGCCCAAAATAGCCGTTTAAAAATAAACTGTAAAAATTCCTTCATTTATCCGTCGTGTTATACCTATAAACTGTAGGTATACTCGATGGATAATGTTCAGGGAATTAACGGCTAAGATTCAGACAATTCGACGGATGAGAATAAATCAGTTATCCGTCGAGTCATAAAATATTCCAGAAAAATAATTGATTTTATTAATAAAATGTATACCGACGGATGATCAAACTCGATGGATAATGATCATCCGTCGAGATGTAAATTTTGACTTAGCCTAAATTTCATCCAAGACTGTTAAACCAATTAAATTTCTGGCTTCATTACAACTAGCAAATTATCTGAAAAGATTTAAGAGTAATTTAGCAAACCCAACTCACTTACCAACCTTGAAAAGGTGGATTCATCCAGTGGCTTGGTTAATATATCTGCAAGCTGCTTTTCACTTGGAACAAAATGTAGTTCCACAGTACAATTCATTACATATTCCCTTATGAAGTGGTACTTGATATCTATGTGCTTTGTTCTTGAATGCTGTACTGGATTTTCAGTGATGGCAATTGCACTTGTGTTATCACAGAAAATGGGAATTATTTCCACTTGCAGACCATAGTCTAGCAATTGGTTTTTCATCCACAAAATCTGTGCACAGCAACTGCCAGCAGCAATATATTCAGCTTCAGTTGTAGAAGTAGAAACTGAATTTTACTTTTTACTGAACCAGGACACAAGCTTGTTTCCTAGAAATTGACAGGTTCCTGTTGTACTTTTTCTATCAATTCTACAACCTGGATAATCTGCATCTGAATAACCATTTAGATCAAAACCGGAATCTCTAGGGTACCAAATGCCAAGTTTTGGTGTTCCCTTGAGATATCTGAAAATTCTCTTAATAGCTACGAAGTGAGATTCTCTAGGATCAGCCTGAAATCTAGCACACAAAAATGTAGCAAATATTATATCTGGCCTACTAGCTGTTAAGTACAGAAGTGAGCCAACCATGCCCCTATAACTTGAAATATCCACAGACTTTTCAGTAGTGTTTAATTCAAGCTTAGTTGCAGTGGCCATGAGAGTTTTTGCAGATGTGCAATCCATTGGATCAAACTTCTTTAAAAGATCATAAATGTATTTAGTTTGACTAATGAATATTCCATCACTAATTTGCTTAACTTGCAAACCAAGAAAGTAAGTTAGTTCTTCCATCATACTCATTTCATACTTACTTTGCATCAATTTGGCAAACTTTTTGTAAATTTTTTCATCTGTAGAGCCAAAAATAATGTCATCTACATAAATTTGAACAAGTATACTAGAGCCATTAACATTTCTAAAGAAAAGAGTTTTGTCTACAGTACCTCTAGTGAAGTGATTCTTTAAAAGAAACTTTAACAAAGTGTCATACCAGGCTCTAAGTGCTTTCTTCAGTCCATAAAGTGCTTTCAAAAGATAGTAAACATATTCTGGAAAGTTTGGATCTTCAAAACCAGGAGGCTGACTGACATAGACTTCCTCCTCCAAATCTCCATTCAGAAAGGCACTTTTGACATCCATTTGATATACTTTGAAATTGGCATGGGCTGCATAGGCTAAGAAGATTCTGATGGCTCCAAGTCTTGCAACAGGAGCAAATGTTTCATCAAAATCTATTCCTTCTGTTGACAATAGCCCTTAACAACCAATCTAGCTTTGTTCCTGACTACTATGCCATTTTCATCCATCTTGTTTCTGAATACCCATTTGGTGTCAATTGGATTCTTTCCTTTAGGCTTGGGCACCAGCTTCCATACTTTATTCCTCTCAAATTGGTTTAGCTCTTCCTGCATAGCTAAAATCCAATCAGAATCCAACAAAGCTTGTTCTACCTTCTTTGGTTCTTCCTTAGAAAGAAAGCTGATGTATAGACATTCTTCTTGAGTTTCTCTCCTTTTTTGAACTCTAGAAGATACATCACCAATGATGAGCACAAAGGGCTGATCCTTTTTCCATTTCCTTTGTTGAGGTAGATTAGCTCTAGATGAAGAGGCCTCATTGTTGTCTTGATGTGTGATTGAGTTTTGATTGTTAGAAACCCCCCCTGAGTTAATGGATCTTTGATTTGAGAAAGGGGAGCTTTCTGTGAGTGATCTATCCTGACTTCCAACTTCTTTTGATGACCCGACAGATGGTGAATTTTGAGTACCGACGGATGAGGCCGGTTGTCTCCCGACGGATAAGGCAAATTATCTCCCGACGGATAAAGCATTATGCAACTCGACAGATGTTGAATTTTGTGCTTTATTGGTAGTAGATTTTTCTGTATTATCCTTTAATACTGTTTCTTGATCACTTTTATCATCACTGTCATCACTAACCATCTCCACATTGTCAAATTTGAGGCTCTCATGGTAATCTCCATCTTGCAGTCCTTCAATCTTTTTATCATCAAACACAACATGTATTGATTCCACAACAATGTTGGTTCTTATATTGTAGACTCTATTAGCTTTACCAACAACATATCCAACAAAAATTCCTTCATCTGCTTTAGCATCAAACTTCCCATTCTGATCAGTTTGATTTCTCAAGATATAACATTTGCAGCCAAAGACATGAAGAAAATTTAGAGTTGGCTTCTTGTTCTTAAACAATTGATAGGGAGTCATGCATTTTGCTTGATTAATCATAGAAATATTTTGAGTGTAGCATGCATTATTTACAGCTTCAGCCCAAAAATATGTTGGTAATTTAGATTCTTGAAGCATTGTCCTGGCAGCTTCAATAAGTGATCAGTTTTTCCTTTCTACTACTCCATTTTTTTGTGGAGTTCTTGCTGCTGAAAACTCATGCAAAATCCCATTTTCTCCACAAAATGCTCTCATGACAGAATTCTTGAACTCAGTTCCATTGTCACTCCTGATTCTTCTAACTTTGAAATCAGGATGATTATTGACTCGCCTTATGTGATTGATGATGATTTCACTAGCCTCGTCTTTAGACTTTAGGAAATATGTCCAAGAGAACTTTGAGAAATCAACTACAATTACTAGGAAAAATCTTTTCCTTGAGATGGACAACATATTGACTGGTCCAAACAAATCCATGTGTAGCAGTTGTAAAGGTTTTTCAATTGTTGAATCAAGCTTCTTTTTGAATGATGCTTTAATTTGCTTTCCCTTCTGGCAAGCATCACACAGTCTATCCTTAGAAAACTCCACTTGAGGAATGCCTCTGACTAGTTCTTTCTTTACTAGTTCATTCATGGTCTTGAAGTTTAGATGGGATAGCTTCTTGTGCTATAACCAACTTTTATCCTGACTTGCTTTGCTGAGAAGACAAGTAACATATTCTGCATTTGATGAGTTGAAGTCAGCTAGGTACACATTTCCTCTTCTCACACCAGTGAGAACCACTTTTTTGCTCCTCTTATTAGTCACAACACAGGCTTCTGAGTTGAAGGTTACTGAATTGCTTTTATCACAAGTTGGCTGATACTCAACAAATTGTGCTTGAGACCATCCACAAAGGCAACCTCCTCAATGATGACATTGTCTTTTGAAATCATGTCATATCCCACAGTATAACCCTTACTGTCATCTCCAAAAGTAATACTTGGGTCAGCTCTCTCCTTGAACTCTGTGAGCAGGGTAGAATCACCAGTCATGTGTCTTGAACAACCACTATCCAAGTACCATAGATTCTTTCTGTTTCCCTGCACACATCAAAATCAAATCAAGTTGATTTTGGTACCCAAGTTTCCTTGGGTCCTGCTTGTTCTCTTTCTTTTTCCATTTCTTAGGCTTTATCTCATCTGACTTGGGGATATCAGATTTATCCTAAGTCATTTGAGTTGAACCTTTGAAACCATTCATTACAACAGATTTATCATGCATATTTTGATTAACAGAAAATGGCATGCTGTTAGTAAACATGTTATTCCAGTAAGGCATGCTAAATGGCATTTGTGGCATACTAAATACAATATAATAAGGATCAGGTGCAAATGGCATATTAGCAAACTGTGCATTCATATTCTGTGTAGACATAGCATTCATAGGCATAGAAGGCATGGCATTCATATTGGGAAAATGAGGTGGCACAGATATGAAAGTAGGCATGACAGTTTTGCAATTAACAGACAAATGATTTACACTACCACACTTGACACAGATTTTTCTAGGAGCATATTTATCAGGTGTGTAGTTATTATGCTTGTTAATTCCTACTTTACCATTTCTATTATTTTTCCTTTTAGCCTCTGTTTTAACCTCAATCTTTTCCAGTCTGTCACTCAATTGCCTGGCAGTCATATGACCAACATTAGCCTTTTCCTCCTTCTTCACTTGACTGGATTCTCCTGGAATAAAATTCTTGGAAACTGATCCGTATTTCTTATTTAACTTGGTAAGTTCGCTTTATTCACAGGCGTGCTTACAGTCGACGGATGAGGATTTATATCACTCGACGGATAACCCTTTTTGTTATCCGACGGATGACCCTCATCATCCGTCGAGTCTACATCTGTTAGCAATCCTTCAACCAAATTAGATTCCACCTTCTCCTTATTCTTTTTCCAGGCTGCATCACAAAAGGACTCAATACCTTGAACTTTGGTGATTTGAGCATGAACATCTCTAGATGTTTTCCATGCCTTAATCACCTCATGTTCTCGTTCAAGCCGCTTCTTCAAGATCTCTTCTTTCTTCAAGGACTCAGTTAATTCATCCTTAGCAATTTTACACTCAATTCTTAATTTTTCAAATTCAATGAACTAAGACTCTAACACATTATTCCTTTCACTTAAAAACAAATTGTTTTCTTTGATTTTAGCATTTTCCTTAGTAAGAGACTTAAGTGTAACACACAAATGATATAGTTCTGTAGACATGTCATTTATGGCATCATTACACTCAGCTTTAGATAAATGTGCAAGGTTAGTGGTGATTACCTGATTACTTGAAGAACGTGTCTCTGTTTCATCAGACTTGGCCATTAGGGTTAGATTGACATAGCTGACATCCTCATCCTCATCCAGACCATCTGCTGCCCAATCATTTTCTTGTGTAATGAAAGCCCTTTCCTTTTGTTTGAGCAATTCAAAATATTTCTGTTTATAATCCACAGGCTCAAACTCTTTCTTGCTGGAATATGACTTTCTACACTCACTGGAAAAGTGCCCTGCCAAGCCATATTTGAAACATTTGAATTTTGATTTATCAACCATGTTTCAATTTGGCTTAGCTGCTCCAAAGTTCTTCTTGAACTTGAGCTTGGCAAATCTTCTGGAAAGAAATGCTAGATGTTCATCAATATCTTCCATGTCATCTTGGCTAAAAGAATCTTCATTTTCTGCTACCAGCCTTTGCCCTTGTTTTCACAGACCTTTGAAGTTGATTCAACAGCTTCCATCTTCATCCCCTTTTCTTTCTCTAACTTAGCAACTAGTGCAATGGATTCACCTTTCTTCTTTCCTCTCTCCATCCTCTCATCTTGCTCTATTTCAAGCTCATAAGTGTTCAGGATGCCATACAGTTTCTCCAAAGTAAACTCCTTGTAATCTTGAGAGTTTCTCAATGAGACTGTCATAGGTTTCCATTCCTTTGGAAGAGATCTAAGGAACTTAAGATTGGAGTCTTTTGTCTGATAGACCCTTCCATGCAACTCCAGAGCATTAAGTAGTTTTTGAAACCTGCTAAAGATGTCAGTGAGAGACTCAGACGATTATGATTATGATTGTAACGTAATATAATCCCTCTAAATATCTATCTGATGTTGTGTGATGAAAGAAGAAAGCAAGGGTGAGCAGCAAGCCCACCAAAATAATATGTATAATGATTTACAGTATATGAGCCTTCTCATAGTAATCATGAAAGTCTTGGTCAAAAGAAATGAACCAAGTTTGATATCTTAATGTGATGAAGTCGCAAAATATTCAGTACATATACATATATACTTTTCAAAATCTTGGAAGTCCTCTTCCATGTATAATATACACAAAGTTCCAATTTATAACTGTATATAAAAAAAATATCGTTGCAAGGTGATCTCATATATCTAACCTTGTCTCAACGTTTTTCTGAAAATCTTTGTCATGCATAAGATAATCATTTACTAGATATAAGTTTAAAAGATGAAGTTACCAGATACTCCAATATACTTATATCTTTTCCAAATACTACTTGAACTACCACTGTTCAAGTTATAATTAGTTCAAAAGTTCATCTCACTGATGAAACTACAAGACAAGATTTGAATAGATTAAATCTTTGAAATATTATTAAAGGAAATGAAGTTATGATATACTTCATTAAGTTCTGATATATATATATATATCCACATATACATCTTCTTTATACATTTCCTGAAAACCTCTGTCATGTAAAGTATGAACAGAGTTGCAATATCCAATAAATTTGGAAAGGAAAAGAATTTTGGCATAAACCAGATATCTTGCTGATCAGGCAAAGATACCAATAAGTAACCTTTTCTACTAGTAGATGGACGAATTCCCCACTGGTCATCACCCTGGTCGCAATAGGACCTTATGCTGGACTGCCACTCAGCCACTTATGCATTTGATGGACTCCCACTGAGCCACTTACACTATCATGGACGCCCACTGAGCCCATGTTGCTTATGCCGACTCGATAGATGGACTTACTTCCCGAACGTTGGGTAAGTAATCAATTCATTTACCAAAACAGCAACCTCGTTGCGAATATAAAATACACCACTGTGCCGGATTCCCCAGGTTTTGAGCGAATATTTAAATCCCCTTTGAAAGGAAGATCTTAAATATAAAAAAATGAGTTTTGGGATCCGCTCTAACTTTTAAAAATCATTTTGAAGACTCGAAAATATTTTTAAGAATGTTTGGAGTAATACTGATTTATTAAAATAAATCAGTCCCGATATGAATGAAATATCTGAGTATTATTATTTAAATAATATTCCCATGAGAATAATTGAGGTAGAAGTTGGAAAACTTATACTTGAATGAATAGCAAATAAACAAAGATATACTTATACGAAAGTAATATCTTTAATTGAATAATCAAAAATAAGTTTGATTATCGACACCTTATTCTTTAATACAATAAAGAATATTATTAAGTAATAAGCGGAGTCATAATACCTCGAATGAATACTGTAAATAATATTCATAAAATAAAGGAGTCATACATCCTCAAATGAATATCCAAGTAATATTCAATAATAATATGAACTGAGTCATAAGCCCTCGAATAATATTCGAAATAATATTCAATAAATAATATAAAGAGTCATAAGCCCTCGAATGAATATTCAAAATAATATTCAATAAATAAATAAGCCGAGTCATAAGCCCTCGAATGAATATTCGAAATAATATTCATTAAATAATATAAAGTTATCGAATAAACCTTATTCGATTAATAGTTTTGAAAACTATGACCATATATATATATAAATATAAATATATATATATATATATATAAATAAATATATATATATACATATATATACGGAATCTACTCGGGATCCTGGACTCCCGGTTTTAGAAAATGTTTTCACCTTTTGGGTCCTTATAATAAGGGTATATGCAAATTACCGCTATCCTCTAGCATAGGTATTATCAACTGAATCAACAGATATATATGGAAAGAATACGAAACAGGCATGCATATATATATACCATAGCAGCATGCTTCAATATATTGCAACATTTGCTAATTAACCAACATGCATCTATCGCAAGATAATGCATATACATATATACATCACAACAACAGTTATAACGGGTAGAAAACTTGCCTGAGCGACTGGGGGTTACGAATGGCTCGGGACGAGTCTGGTAACCTATAAGCAACAAGTAAGTTGGAATTAAACCAAAGTCACTTGTAAATCTATACTCTAGCCAACTCAGACTCTAACTCTCGTTTTGCGCTTACTGATTCTCTTAAGTCACTCGAGTACCCTCGGCTCCACCATTTTTAATAATTTAACCTTTACGAGTTTTAAGGAGATTCCTTCGAGAGTGTCTTACTAACTGCCTAACACACTTACCATAAATGTTTCATACATTAATTAACCCTTTTTGGTCTTTAACCTATGTTTCAAAGTAAGGCGAGGGGAAAAGTTTCGTTCACGAAACGCCGTTACTTGAAATGGTCGTTTCTCCTAAACCGTGCATCGGAATCGAACGAACTACATATCAAAACGAAGCTCGTAACACGAACTATCTAAACATGGCAATGGTTAAAATCTAGCAGGGGTTCTCGGGTCCTAATGTTATGCACAAAAACAGTCTAAAGAAAATCGGACGTTACGACGGCTATGTTTACGCGATTTCCCAATTTTAACCATTCAAAACCAACCACAATTCAACCTCAAATCAAACATACAACCAACATCCATCCTTATCACATCATAACAACCCCAACCAATTCAATTTTAACATTCATACTTATGCCTAAGCTTGAATTTAACTATACTACATTCTTTTAACCAAAACAACAAGATTTACCAATCCTATTCAATACCATTTCAATCCCAAACTCTAAATCACAAACATCAAGCTACAATATCACCCTACTAATCAAAATAATCTTATAATACATAGGAATCTAGGGTTTGGAGATGATATACCTTCCTTGAAGTGGTGGGAGGAGCTAGGAAGCCTTAAGAAGCTTTGAGAAGTCTTAGGAATGCTTGGATCTTCAAGGAAATCAAGAAAAATTTCAAGTTAAAAACTTGAAAACACTATTCATTGTCTTCTTCTTTGATTAAATGAAGAAGATTGAGAAGGAATTGATGGCTTAAACTCATGATATAGCCCTAACTAAGCATAAGGATGATTAGGGAATTAACTCACCAATTTAGGAAGCTTGGATCTTTGATTTTGAAAAATTCTTGCCTTTAAACATGAAAAAGCCGAGAGCAACTTTTGTTGATGAGAAAGAGATGTTTTTGTGTTTTGATGAAAATGATTTGCTTGGCTTGGTTGATTTGGTTTTGTTTTTGATTTAGTTAATTACCTAGTTGCCCTTGATTTTGTGTGGTTAAAAAGCCACCACATCTCCTTCCTTCCCATGTCATGCCTATGTCATGCTGTGATGTCATCCTTCCCTCTTTGTCCTCCTCTCATTGGTTGGGTGACATCACTCTCTCTAATCCCTTTTGATTAACTTCCTAATTGCTTGCCTAATGACCGCTGATCTGCTATACGGCTCGCTTAACCTTCATTTTCGTTTATCGTTTGAAGGGTCATACCCGGGATCTTATTACTTAGGTTCCCTTAACCTTTCTCAATACATTATTTTCCTTTTTATGATCCTCTCTTATAATCCTTTAATTTAAATCCTTCGTATCCTGTTACCTTATACTCAATTCTCTCCGTATCTAGTGTATTTCCGGGAAAAATCAAAGTGTTCGGAATTGGATTCTGACGATCTTTACATACACTCATATATCATATAGAATACTGACAAAATCTCAGAACATCCATAACAGAACCCCTACATAGTGTGGCATGAAAAGTTTTCTCATTCAGCTAAAACACTATTCACAAGAGTTACAAAAAGTTCAAAATTTTGGGGGTTATTACAGTCTCCCCTCCTTAAAAGGATTCCGTCCCGGAATCAAATAGAAAATAAATAGGGATACCCTCTTAGCATTACACTTTCTAACTCTCGAGTAAATTTTCCCCTATTGTGGTCCTGCCACCAAACTCTGCCTAGTTTGATAATCCTTCCCCGAAGCACTTGTTCCTTTTCACTCTATAACCCTTCCGGGTTGCTCCATATAGGTTACGTCGGGTTGCATGTGTATGCGCTCATATGCCCCTATTTATCTGGCATCTGAATTACACTTCCTTAACATTGATACGTGAAACACGTTACGAACTTGCTACATGTTCGGGGTTAGGGCTAGCTCGTATGCTATCTTCCCAATATGTCTTAATATATCCAAGGGTCCAACAATTCGTGGACTTCGCTTCCCTTTCTTTCCGAACCTCATACTTCCTTTCCAAGGGAATACCTATAACAACACTAGGTCCCCTACTTCCTATTCTTTGTCCTTTCGTGTCAATTCAACATACTTCTTATGTCCATCTTGGGATACTACCAGCCGTCCTCTGATTAGATCTATTATATCCTTGGTCCTTTGGACTACTGTGGGTCTGAGCATCTTGCGCTCTACAACTTCATCCTAATATAAGGGAGATCGACATTGTCTTCCCTCAAGGATCTCATAAGGCGATACCTCGATACTAACATATGATCTATTGTCGTAAGATAACATAATCTGCGTTAAGTGATCATTCCAAATTCTTTCAAGTCTATTGCACAGACTCTCATCATAGCTTCTAACATTATAGCTTTTGCTTCTCAATACCCATTCTTTTCCAGTTTGTAATCGCTATCACCTTCCGTTCCTAATCTTATACAGGTTATACTTTTGCTCGTTAGCATTCTATAACCTTTTAATAACCACGTCAACCTTAGTATCACGAATGTGTTCCCATCCCGAATACTACCATAACTTTACTACTCCCTTTTCAGCTGTTTCTATTTCCCAAAGTTTGATCAGTCAGATAGAAGTAAAGGAATTTATTGAGAGATCACTATGATCATGAACACTTGTTATATCGCATAGTTAGTACAGAAGGTGGCCAGCCTTTAGTACTTGACAAGCAATTAAACAATAGATGGTATCCTACTAGGCTTCTATCACACAGATAGATAGTCATTTGGCAATACCTCCCCTTTCTGGAAGGGTTGTTCTTCTCAGCTTACATGAAATGAAAAGAAGAGAAAAGAACGAATTGAAGAGAATTGTAAATAAAAAAAATACTGCCACAAAATATCTGGCTTGGAACCTACCTCTGAACTATAGAGGTTTGTCATAGGAGAACAAAACATATAAGTATTATAGCATCGTATTTCACATGCCTAAATATTTTTGCTATTCCGTCCATCATTCTATGGACCCATGCTCTTCCTCGAGCTTATACACAATCACCTTTGAAACTTCCTCGATATCGAAAATCGAATCTGGGATCACATTCGAGACATCATCGTCACTAGAATTCTATGCTTGCACCGCAACCTTCCTCGTATAATAATACGACTCTCTTTTCATAAGAGGGAAATAAATATTCAATAGGTAGATACTCTACTTAATTAGTCTATCAATGATATCTTATACACTACCACGACCCGATTAGTGGTACTCAATCTCAACATCCATTCCAGTACAACTCTCACGGTTGTAATCAGCTCATTACTCGCAGAATCATTGCTGCATTACTATGGTCCACCACTGACCTACTGTCGTCATTCACTTTTCATGAAATCTTAATATCTAACCATACGGAGTCCATACATGTCGTATCAAATCCTTCTAAGGAGTTAACATAACCACCAATCACAATTCATGAAGAACACTCTAAACTCTGACGTACTTTCATGACATGAAGTAGATAAAATTGCAGAAGAGTTTCAATCAAAGCAACGATAGCAGGTTAATACCATTCTTAATTATATACCTTCAATAGAAGACTTAACTCGAAGGTTCGTTTAGTCCTTTTTGAAACATGGTCCTGGATTATCCTCATGATAGGACCTTCTAAGATAGATAGCCCGCTCATGGCGATTACACGAATTAACCTTTACCAACTATTATTACGGTTGGGTATTGCACAGTCATCAGAAGGAATGTCAATCTTCCAAACCATAATACAACCTTCATAGCTTTAACCATCATCACTGTATTCCTTTGGCACAAGCGCCTATAATTATCCTCTTACCTTTAAAGTGTCGGCCACCTCTTTGGCCTTTCCTGATAGTAAAATTTCCTTACAGTCAATGTCATTTTAACCACTTCCAAATAAATTTTCTACCTTATTTCAATCACAGCTTATGTGAAGATATTTTCCTTAAAATCCGATGAGTAAAAAAAAATTACCATTTTTCCATAAGTTATTGCCTCAGTCTTTAGAGGTTAATCACTGTCATGACTGACTCTCAATCATAATTAGAACATCTTTTATCTTAAGTCCTAATTGCCCTGAACAATTTCGACCATTACTGGTTCGATCCATACCTTCTCGTGGTTTAACACGTGCCTCACTTGGCATCAATATAATTACGTCATATTTCCTTTATCAACATTTCTATTCTTGAAAATTTTGAATTTTACCTTTCTCCTTGTAAAACCTCTAAGGTTATCCTTGAATCGTTCCTCCTGTATTCCCTAAATACAGGGCATATCAAAATACCATTTACTAATACTAAAACCATTGTCTATATACTTCTGAAAAATTTCTCCACTGATTCTTAAAGGTTGTTGTTACTTTAACCCTTTCCAAATCATACTGTCCCTATTAAGGGTGGAATGCCAACCTTTATGCATTCCCCTAGGATTCATTTTAAGTTACCGATGTTCTATCCTTAATTCCACCTTTAAAAGGTACCTGCATCCTTCCATGGATAAATCAAGTCATATACCCCTGACAAGGGTGTCTTATTCAATCATTCCCACCTCGAAAGTATATACCAATTTCACAATAGCATCCTTATTCAAACTGAGGTCAACCCATATGGCCTCCAAAAGATAACAATGTTTACCCGCTTTCCTTTCCTAATTTGGTAACGATAACAAGGATGTTCTGGAAGATATTGGTCGTGTTCAACGCGAACTTCTTCTTAATAATTTCTTATTTACTTTTTGTTGTTTACCTCAACAGTCACCTCAATGTTGGGATATCTTTCATACCTGGCGTCTCCCTTTCTGGGTATCAAGCCACCGGTCTTACACTTCACATTCTTGAAGGTCACTTCCTTCATCCAATTTTCCTAATTTCTTACTTCCTTGTCTCCTCAGTCTATCCGCGTCTCATTATTTATCCTTCCAACTATTTCAAGGTTTCCTCGAATCCTCCCAACTTACAGGGGATAAAATATATGTATCTCTTATTCCTTCAATCATCAACTTTAACTCATGGTGAATCACCCTCATCCTGACGATTACATACTTTTCTATTTCTATTGCTACGAGTCTTTAGGGTTTCCTCATACCCGACTCCCTTATCATTCCTCAAACTCTATTGCCTTTATATTCCTTTCCACTTCAGTTTCTTTTTATTTTCCTTTCTCTTATCATTATTTCATGAACTAACACAACATAAGTATTGATTCCAAACATCCCGTCATTCTGGATTCGTGTCCTCAGAACGAATCTTGATAACTTTTACAACTTAGATTCATAATTTATCATACTCGTCTGCCTTTGTTCTGACTCTAAAGCTTTTACACTATCTCCCTAACCTTGGGAATTACTTTTCGGAAAACAATTGACTGAACTTTAATCAGTTTATTCTAACCTCTGGCTCCGTGCCTTTCTGGGTCTTTCACCAGCGGGTGGTCTCTCTCTTAGGAGGGTAAGTGACAAAAACAGTCTTTTGTGGTTCGTCAATCATTTAGAATCTCAAATGATTCCTATATTTCCTTTAGCCAGGCTCTTGCCTCGACTGGGTCAGCTTGTTCCTTGGAACTCTGAGAGCTTAGCGACTTAAAGGCCCTGAAAGAATTTCACACCACATTGTTTCCTCAAGGTGGTGGTTGGGAATAAAATATAAGTTCTGTTTAGACAGGTCCATGAATTTCCGTATAAGAGTACCGTCTCGGGTCTCCTTATCTCGCTCGACTTTTGCTTTCTTAGTCTAAATATTTCTTCCTACTCCCCATAATTGGGGTCATCTTTTAATTTAAATCTTCATTTTCCACTTTATTATATTCCGGGTTCTTTATATCTTAATTGCGACCTTCCTGATTATCACATTCAAGGTTTGCCCCTAATCTTATTCCTTGTGGGGGCATATTACTTGGAAAATTTTTGAGAATCTCTGGATATTTGTCTTACTTACTTTGCTTAAGTTTTTCCCTCGTCCAGTCCTTGCATGATTGCAAATTATGAATTCTCAAGTTCGATAAACTTCCTGACACTCTCTTACGTGTTAATAGTGCAATTGACAATATGAACTTATCACCACGAACTGATCTGAACTGAACTTAACGAATATATACATAACCATTGGTTCGAGGGTACAACAACTGAACATATTAAAGAGAATTACATCATTTGATCTGATCGTTTCTATCCCAAAAGTACTACCATAGATAATCATCTAGTCATTAAAACTAATCATTTATAACTTAGGCTAACCCTTCCAAAAGCGGTGCTACATGAAATTCTTGTCAGATTGTTCAGACTCTGCACACTATTATGGATCAAGAAATGCGGGCACGCACGACATCCCTAACCTGCTCCATTAAAGCGGTGATGAGGTCTAGGATAGTTGCAAGTAGAGCTGGATCAATCTGACCCTCAAGATGGCCTCTAGCTATAACACGGGTGGTAGCCTCAATCCTTTCCATGCTATGAGCTAATCCCGCCGGAAGTATCCCGCCCTCAATCCTTGGTGTAGTAAGTCGATCCAACAGATCACTCCTAACATTACGGGCCTCTGACAGGCCACCCAAAGTCATATGATAATTGGCAATAAGAGAAGCCTGAGTGGTAGCATCTAGCAGTCCATGGGGTGCAGGTGGCGCAGACCCAGGAGATCCAAATGGATAACCAAGCACGGTATCAGGTGACAATGGTGCAGGAGATAAAGGTGGCATTTCCTCAGTATGTGCTGGGCTCTGTACATGGAAAGGAACAGGAATTGGTGGAACCTCATGGATGTCTACAGAAACCTCTGGAAGAGGGTCTGATACTGGTATAATTGGTGTCGTGGAAGGCCCCACTCCTTCTGCCCTCATTAACCTTTGTGCCCTTGGTAACTCTTCATCCTCTACTGCCACCCTCGCGGCCATTCTTGTTCTGGTAGTCGCCCTGACTACGGTCATCAATTCCTCAGCGGTCCTCTCTTCATTCTCATCAGGATCCTCCATGAGATCCTCCTCAGCCACAATCCTTTCCGGAATAACATCCTCAACCGCAACATTCTCAATATGAATCTCATCCGGTCCCTCATTAGGGTACTCCATCGGATTCACAATTTGATCTCCAGCTTGTAATAAAACATCCTCATGCTGATGCTCCTGAACCTTAGGGTTCGGTGCCCTGCTGCCCTATACGAGAACGAACTATGTTGCTATCACGATATTTATAAGGGTTCCCGTAAGGGTTTTAACTGTCAGTACTACGTTAGGTAGCCCGACTATGAACTTGGCAAGAGTTCTTATTTATCTTAATGTACTTATTATCTTAACGTCACATCATCTCTGAGGTTTATAACGCTTAGCTCTGATACCATTTCTGTAACACCTTCAGATCCGGGGTCGGGGATCCGGGTTGTCACGAGTTCCATTTCCCTTAATAACACCCAATCTTAATAATTACTCAACTACTCTGTACTGTGACCCCACAATAAACACACACACCACACGTTATAGTCTCAGAGATGAACATTCAAAAATAACCACAAGTCATTTTATTCCACAATTATCTGCCAATACACCTTAAAAGGTTTCTGAAAAATTTTACATTTCTTTTCCATTATTACAATTCATGATATACATAAGTCTGGTACATTATTAGTTGAAAACTTAGCCTATTGGTAATTTCTACCTCAGCTACAGCGGCCTCAACGCTTCCAGAAAGCTGCGGTACGTTTCCTATCCGCTTGCGAATTGGGAGCTTGGTCCTGTTCATCTTATCTATCTGATGTTGTGTGATGAAAGAAGAAAGCAAGGGTGAGCAGCAAGCCCACCAAAATAATATGTATAATGATTTACAGTATATGAGCCTTCTCATAGTAATCATGAAAGTCTTGGTCAAAAGAAATGAACCAAGTTTGATATCTTAATGTGATGAAGTCGCAAAATATTCAGTATATATACATATATACTTTTCAAAATCTTGGAAGTCCTCTTCCATGTATAATATACACAAAGTTCCAATTTATAACTGTATATAAAAAAAATATCGTTGCAAGGTGATCTCATATATCTAACCTTGTCTCAACGTTTTTCTGAAAATCTTTGTCATGCATAAGATAATCATTTACTAGATATAAGTTTAAAAGATGAAGTTACCAGATACTCCAATATACTTATATCTTTTCCAAATACTACTTGAACTACCACTGTTCAAGTTATAATTAGTTCAAAAGTTCATCTCACTGATGAAACTACAAGACAAGATTTGAATAGATTAAATCTTTGAAATATTATTAAAGGAAATGAAGTTATGATATACTTCATTAAGTTCTGATATATATATATATATATCCACATATACATCTTCTTTATACATTTCCTGAAAACCTCTGTCATATAAAGTATGAACAGAGTTGCAATATCCAATAAATTTGGAAAGGAAAAGAATTTTAGCATAAACCAGATATCTTGCTGATCAGGCAAAGATACCAATAAGTAACCTTTTCTACTAGTAGATGGACGAATTCCCCACTGGTCATCACCCTGGTCGCAATAGGACCTTATGCTGGACTGCCACTCAGCCACTTATGCATTTGATGGACTCCCACTGAGCCACTTACACTATCATGGACGCCCACTGAGCCCATGTTGCTTATGCCGACTCGATAGATGGACTTACTTCCCGAACGTTGGGTAAGTAATCAATTCATTTACCAAAACAGCAACCTCGTTGCGAATATAAAATACACCACTGTGCCGGATTCCCCAGGTTTTGAGCGAATATTTAAATCCCCTTTGAAAGGAAGATCTTAAATATAAAAAAATGAGTTTTGGGATCCGCTCTAACTTTTAAAAATCATTTTGAAGACTCGAAAACATTTTTAAGAATGTTTGGAGTAATACTGATTTATTAAAATAAATCAGTCCCGATATGAATGAAATATCTGAGTATTATTATTTAAATAATATTCCCATGAGAATAATTAAGGTAGAAGTTGGAAAACTTATACTTGAATGAATATCAAATAAACAAAGATATACTTATACGAAAGTAATATCTTTAATTGAATAATCAAAAATAAGTTTGATTATCGACACCTTATTCTTTAATACAATAAAGAATATTATTAAGTAATAAGCGGAGTCATAATACCTCGAATGAATACTGTAAATAATATTCATAAAATAAAGGAGTCATACATCCTCAAATGAATATCCAAGTAATATTCAATAATAATATGAACTGAGTCATAAGCCCTCGAATAATATTCGAAATAATATTCAATAAATAATATAAAGAGTCATAAGCCCTCGAATAAATATTCAAAATAATATTCAATAAATAAATAAGCCGAGTCATAAGCCCTCGAATGAATATTCGAAATAATATTCATTAAATAATATAAAGTTATCGAATAAACCTTATTCGATTAATAGTTTTGAAAACTATGACCATATATATATAAATATATATATATAAATATATATATATATATAAATAAATATATATATATATATATATATATATATATATATATATATATATATATATATATATATATATATATATATATATATATATATATATATATATATATATATATATACGGAATCTACTCGGGATCCTGGACTCCCGGTTTTAGAAAATGTTTTCACCTTTTGGGTCCTTATAATAAGGGTATATGCAAATTACCGCTATCCTCTAGCATAGGTATTATCAACTGAATCAACAGATATATATGGAAAGAATACGAAACAGGCATGCATATATATATACCATAGCAGCATGCTTCAATATATTGCAACATTTGCTAATTAACCAACATGCATCTATCGCAAGATAATGCATATACATATATACATCACAACAACAGTTATAACGGGTAGAAAACTTGCCTGAGCGACTGGGGGTTACGAATGGCTCGGGACGAGTCTGGTAACCTATAAGCAACAAGTAAGTTGGAATTAAACCAAAGTCACTTGTAAATCTATACTCTAGCCAACTCAGACTCTAACGCTCGTTTTGCGCTTACTGATTCTCTTAAGTCACTTGAGTACCCTCGGCTCCACCATTTTTAATAATTTAACCTTTACGAGTTTTAAGGCGATTCCTTCGCGAGTGTCTTACTAACTGCCTAACACACTTACCATAAATGTTTCATACATTAATTAACCCTTTTTGGTCTTTAACCTATGTTTCAAAGTAAGGCGAGGGGAAAAGTTTCGTTCGCGAAACGCCGTTACTTGAAACGGTCGTTTCTCCTAAACCGTGCATCGGAATCGAACGAACTACATATCAAAACGAAGCTCGTAACACGAACTATCTAAACATGGCAATGGTCAAAATCTAGCAGGGGTTCTCGGGTCCTAATGTTATGCACAAAAACAGTCTAAAGAAAATCAGACGTTACGACGGCTATGTTTACGCGATTTCCCAATTTTAACCATTCAAAACCAACCACAATTCAACCTCAAATCAAACATACAACCAACATCCATCCTTATCACATCATAACAACCCCAACCAATTCAATTTTAACATTCATACTTATGCCTAAGCTTGAATTTAACTATACTACATTCTTTTAACCAAAACAACAAGATTTACCAATCTGATTCAATACCATTTCAATCCCAAACTCTAAATCACAAACATCAAGCTACAATATCACCCTACTAATCAAAATCATCTTATAATACATATGAATCTAGGGTTTGGAGATGATATACCTTCCTTGAAGTGGTGGGAGGAGCTAGGAAGCCTTAAGAAGCTTTGAGAAGTCTTAGGAATGCTTGGATCTTCAAGGAAATCAAGAAAAATTTCAAGTTAAAAACTTGAAAACACTATTCATTGTCTTCTTCTTTGATTAAATGAAGAAGATTGAGAAGGAATTGATGGCTTAAACTCATGATATAGCCCTAACTAAGCATAAGGATGATTAGGGAATTAACTCACCAATTTAGGAAGCTTGGATCTTTGATTTTGAAAAATTCTTGCCTTTAAACATGAAAAAGCCGAGAGCAACTTTTGTTGATGAGAAAGAAATGTTTTTGTGTTTTGATGAAAATGATTTGCTTGGCTTGGTTGGTTTGGTTTTGTTTTTGATTTAGTTAATTACCTAGTTGCCCTTGATTTTGTGCGGTTAAAAAGCCACCACATCTCCTTCCTTCCCATGTCATGCCTATGTCATGCTGTGATGTCATCCTTCCCTCTTTGTCCTCCTCTCATTGGTTGGGTGACATCACTCTCTCTAATCCCTTTTGATTAACTTCCTAATTGTTTGCCTAATGACCGCTGATCTGCTATACGGCTCGCTTAACTTTCGTTTTCGTTCATCGTTTGAAGGGTCATACCCGGGATCTTATTACTTAGGTTCCCTTAACCTTTCTCAATACATTATTTTCCTTTTTATGATCCTCTCTTATAATCCTTTAATTTAAATCCTTCGTATCCTGTTACCTTATACTCAATTCTCTCCGTATCTAGTGTATTTCCGGGAAAAATCAAAGTGTTCGGAATTGGATTCTGACGATCTTTACATACACTCATATATCATATAGAGTACTGATAAAATCTCAGAACATCCATAATAGAACCCCTACATAGTGTGGCATGAAAAGTTTTCTCATTCAGCTAAAACACTATTCACAAGGGTTACAAAAAGTTCAAAATTTTGGGGGTTATTACATATCGCCAGGATTACAAAGTAATAAGACAAGATAATAAAACAAAACCTATCAAGTCTAATACTATGCTGCTTCATTACTCTATTCCAGCATCTTTGAATATCTTCATAATAGCATGGAAATGGCAATGCTTTTTTATTCTCTAAAACCCAGTTGAATAGGCTTCCACATTCCTTTTGCATACACTCGACGCATGTGACTGTGTTGTCACTGTCAACTGATGTTTGAATTGATTATCCGTCGGGTACATGATCATCCGTCGGGTTGCCTTGTTGATCATCCATCGAGTGTCATTGTTGTTTATCCGTCGGGTAGCTATCTGGCGCTTGACTTCATTTCATTTATGCAGGATTACAAGACATCATCTATGTATAATTAATCAACCTATTCTGCATATCTAATTAAAGTCAACATGACTTGAGTGCTACTACAGAATCTAAACAAGGTGTATGCAGAAATGTGCTACAGACTCATTATTACATAAGCTAATCACTCAATGGATAATTGATCATCATCCGTCGGGACTATATTGAGTCATCCATCAGGACTATATTCCTTATCCGTCGAGTGCTACATTTTTCATTAAGTAAAATCTACTTAAGGTGTTTTTTTAACGAAATCATCAAGTTCACAACATATCCACAACAATCTCCCACAATTTATGTCTACTGGAATTGTAGCCATAAATTAAGAGAAACTTGATGATAACAAAACATCCCAAAAATACAACTTTAAAAGTAAGTAGATAAAACTGTAAAGTGCTTCAAATAACCAAATGTACAAAGATTAGCTCACAGTCATTTTCAAGATGCTCCTCTAGCCTGAGCAGATTTATCTAGTTCTTTGAAGGTCTAGATCTCTTTCCAAGCTTTCTGTTGTTTTCTTCTATCTGATTTTGGAGCTGTGTGTGGAATTCCATTTCATCAGATTCTGAGAGATTTAGCTTTTCTTGCATCTCCAAAAGAGTCTCATTGCTAGAGATGCTCAATTGGTATTCTAATCTGAAAAATCTTCTAACTTCTTTGTCATCCATGAACTCCATCAGCCAGTAGGGCCATAGATGCACTCTACTTCCTGTGTAAGGAATAGTTAGAGTCTTTGGGAGTGCATCTTTAGTTCTAATACTCCTCAGTTCTTTAATCTTCTTTAGAACTAGTCTTCTTGCAGTTACATTGAAACCAAAGTTTTTCTTGAAAGATGAATAAACTTTTATCAGCACAGATTGGCTTTCTCGAAGGATCCTGTGAAGTGGCCATTGAATCTCCTTTCCTCCCTTGTACTTGAAAACTAACCTTTCAGGCAGATTCCTGTAGGCATCAATCCCTCTAACTTTTTCCAGTTCATCTAGATAGAGGTTTAGGTCTGAGAATTCCTTGATGTCACATAAATACAAGTAATCTCCCTTGTTGACTTTAGATTGAGCTTTGACTAGAGATTTGTATTTGAGAGGTGACAGCTTCACTTTCTTGACTGTTCTTGACTTTGTTTTCTTTGGCTTGTTAAGGATTGGCAAATTGAAGTCAGGAATTGGTAGACTCTCCCAGTCTATTGGTTCATCCTTAAGTACAATAGGTTCACCATGAATGTTCCCGTAAGGATCCACCACCTTAATATCTTTAAATACCACAGAGGGTTTTGATGCTTGAGTTGTAGTTGGAGTGGATTCCTTGGAAAACTGATCCTCCAATTCCTTACCAGCAAAGTTCAATTTCCTTTTGGTTCTTTTGGCCAATTCTTCGTATCTTTGAGATTTCTTCTGTTGTGGTTCAACTTGCTTCTTTGGATCTTGAGATTCAGTGATTTCAGATGGCTGAGTAGGAATTTGTTGTGTTGGTTTCACAGCTTGTAGCTTGGCCAAGATAGCAGCTTGCTCTTTCTTTTGTTTAGCCTTTTTTGCATCTAGAGCAGCTTGCTTCTTTTCTTGCTTCAATCTTGCCTTTTCTTTTCTCTTTTCTTCAGCAAATTAAGGATGTCCAGCCACCACACAAATTTCTTTACCATTCCTGAAAACTTTAGCAATTCTCCTTTTTAAAGCTAAATCAGCTGGATTCTTGTAGAAGGCAATGGATCTTGACAACAGTTTCTTCTCATCAGGCTTAGGTGTCTCATACACTGTGTCCAAAGGGTTTTTAGTGAGGTTCTTAGATAATTCACCCTTGGCTTTAAAAATTAAGTCAGCCTTTCGAGACTTGATGCATGATGGCTGTCCTCTTTCCAGATAGTTCAAGCTCAATTCATTCACAGAGATTTGCCTGACTTGAGAGTGATGAATGGCTGACTTTTCTGGCTTCCTTGCTAGCCCAAACTTCTTCTGAATATCCTCATCAATTTTCTCCCAGTTGATTGGCTTCAACTGCTCCTTTTCAGCTGCTCTTAGATTGGCTGCTGCTTTATTTATCAGATCAATGCTATCTTTGGCTGGTGACTTGGTGAAAGTAATTGAAGGCACAATTACTTTGCTAACTTCAATGTTGAGCCGTTTTTGCTCCCCCTCACTCCTAGAATTCTCTTTCTCTCCCTTTTTGTTATCAGCAAGTTGAGTAGAGGAGGTTTGTACCGCCACCAGTTTCTGAAGCAGGCTGTCTGTTGAGCTTGATGTAGATGAATTACTGTGAGAGATGCTTCCATTGCTGTCATTCTTGTATCCAAGGCATCTATCTTTATGGCAAGATCAGAGTTTTTCCTGAGCTGTCTCTTGATGTCAAGCATTGTAGCTTCTGGAAGTTTAAAGTCCACCATTGTCAGAAATGGCCTTTTTCATCTCATCAATATCACCTTTGATAGTGTTGACATCTCGAGCATGTTGAAAACCTTGGATTTGTTGGAGTTGCAGAGAAGCAAGATGTGCTTGAAGGAGCTTTTTGGTGTTGGCATTTGTGGTGGTTTGAAGAGCAGAATTTGTCTGATTGATGAGTTGGATCAGGGTTGTCTTGAAGTAGTGTTCATCACAGTGCTTTGAAAATGCCCAAGATGGCATACCTGATCTTGAACTAGAACCTACTTCTCCCTCTATGTCCAATGGCTCTTCTTCACTATCTCCACCTTCAACTCCAAAGAAATCTTCCGAACCACTAGTCTCATAATCAACATCACCAGCTGTAGAGGGAAAAGCTGTGATGGTATCCTTAGCCCTTAGCATTGACTGTGTGGTGTGCACCAAGTTAAGCATCCTTTCTGTATTGTCATTGCCCTATTCATCTAGAAGTTGATATGCTGGAACAGGGTGAGTATATGTCTCAACATCAAGGGAGGTGGATTCTATAACAGCTTTAGGTTGCTGAGATAGTCCCTCCCTGTCTGCATCCTGTACATTCATTAACTCACTTATAATAACATCCATCCTTATAGCTCCTGTACCTGCATTTCTCTCATAATCTCTCTTTTGTTGCATCAAGGTCTCACCTTGGCTCCCACCCTCACACCCTCACCTTCACCATCTAAGGTGGGACTCCACACACTCTCTTTTGCCAATCCTGAAGAACTGGATTGCTTATTTTCACTCTTTTCCTCTCCTTTTTCCTGAGAGCAACCCAGACTCTCACTCATAACACTCTCTTCTCTCAATCCTAGGAGTGATTGTATTACTACTAAGTCTTCTGCACTTAAAATAATTGATGAAATTTGAAGCTGTGCAGAGACACTCAACGAATAAGGGATATCCGTCGGGTTAGCAGTTTGACTATCCGACGGATAACTGTTGTTAAGCTTATCCGTCGGGATACAATCACTACTCGAGGGATGAACAATATCCATCGAGAGAGTAGGAATAAATGAGTTAGGAGTGGAAACTATTGTGGACTCTGTGCAGATTGATGAAAACTTTGGCACAGATGTCTCAATAGTTCCTGAAAGAATTGGCAAGTGAGCCAACAAATCATCCAAAAGATGATGCTCACTTGCACTAGATTTTGGCTTCCCAACAGAGTTAAAGAAGGGGAATCAGGAATTGATTTGTTGATCATATCCACATCCAGAGACTTTGTGGGAAAATTTGGTGTTTGGGGTGCTTCTATAACTAAAGATTTTGGCTGTGACTCCACATTTATTAGAGCCACATCAAGCTGACTGTGAGAAAGTGCAGTGACTGTGTCTTTAGCACCAGTTTGCACAGTGTGTGAACCCTGTGCATCCCCAAGGGTTTTTAGTTTCTTCTTTCTAGTATAGGTTTGGGGTGAGCTTGTGGCCCTTACCCTTTTGGCCTGTGCTCTTGGTTGAGAGCTTTGTTCAATAGTCACATCCTTTTGGGAGGATGTAACTAACAATGAACTTATTTCCTTATTAAGCACTGCAGTCTGTTGGGAAACTGCAGTGTGGCTAGGCTGGGCAACACTCACCTCTCCAACCTTATCTTTAGGGTTTCTTTGATGTTCACCCTGTCCCTCACCTACCTTACCCACCTTCACACTCCCCTCTTTAGATTTAGGGGATTTTGCAACTTGCATCTTTTGAGTGATACCAGAGGGGGCTTTCTTTGACTTGGATTTAGAAATTTCGGATTTGGCAGCTTGGGTAGGCAACTGTTGGGTCATTGACACAGTTGTCATAGCTGCACTAGATTGCAAAGAAATTTGAGAGGTTGGAATAGTAGAGACAGATGAACTTACCTCACTTACCTGAGGTGCTTCCATTACGGGGAAATAGAAGAGTGGAACCTCTTTGTGATGGTTTTCCCTGTTCAAATCTGCAATAATTCTTATCTCTTGAACCCAACAATCTAGTTTGTTGGTTGGGTTCTCAAGCACAATTCCCTCAGAGAGGTGGTTAGCTAACATCATGAAAAATCTAGCATAGTAAACATTTTTACCCCTCTTATTTAACTCACCTAACTTAAACCCCAATTCAAACAAAACAAGGTCACTAAAGTTAAAGAACTTATCAGTAACAAGCATGTAAAGCATGTTAAGCATTGATATATTGAGAGAATCAAAATTACTGATTTTACCAGAAAAGACCTTAGTAACTACATCACATAGATAACTCCATTCTTTTCTAAGACCCAACCTCCTAATTTCACTTAACTTACAAGTAGGGAGTGCATAGTTTATGGAGTTAAGCATGTTAATAATGTCAGTGTCTGTGTGTGGTGAAGTTACAGTATTATCAGGAATCTTGAAACATGCTTTAACCACATCATTATTGATACAGAATTCCTTACCTTTGATAGTGAGTGTGATGGTCTTATCAGTTGAGTTGTACACAACAGTTGACCACATTTCCTCAACAACCTCACAGAAAATGGTGGGTGATTCCAGCATGGCATAGTTGAGTTTGCAGTTCTTCACAAAATCCATCATTTTGTGGTAGTCACCAGATTGTTGAATCCCCTTGTTTACTAGAGCCGTGAAGTTGTTCTTTTCATAGATGAAACCAGTTTGTGACATGATCTTGACTACTGGTGCCATTGTTAGAGAGTGGAAATTGCAAAGATAGAGATGATAATTGCTTTTGAGAAAGAGAGAATTTAGAGCGATTGATTTGAGAATGATAAAAGAAAAGTAATGGGAATGAATTATGCTTTTATACTATCTCAAAAATAACTGTCGAAAATAATAAAGTAAAATAAAGTAACCAATAAGAATTGCCCAAAATAGCCGTTTAAAATTAAACTATAAAAATTCCTTCAATTATCCGTCCTTCAATTAAACTGTAAGTATACTCGATGGATAATGTTCAGGGAATTAACGGCTAAGATTCAGACAATTCGACGGATGAGGATAAATCAGTTATCCATCGAGTTATAAAATATTCCAGAAAAATAATTGATTTTATTAATAAAATGTATACCGACGGATGATCAAACTCGATGGATAATGATCATTCGTCGAGATATAAATTTTGACTTAGCCAAAATTTTATCCAAGACTGTCAAACCTATTAAAAATCTGGCTTCATTACAACTAGCAAATTATCTTAAAAGATTTAAGAGTAATTTAGCATACCTAACCCACTTACCAACCTTGAAAAGGTGGATTCATCCAGTGGTTTGGTAAATATGTCTGCAAGCTGCTTTTCACTTGGAACAAAATGTAGTTCCACAGTACCATTCATTACATATTCCCTTATAAAGTGGTACTTGATGTCTGTGTGCTTTGTTCTTGAATGCTGTACTGGATTTTCAGTGATGGAAATTGCACTTGTGTTATCACAGAAAATGAGAATTCTTTCCACTTGCAGACCATAGTCTAGCAATTGGTTTTTGATCCACAAAATCTTTACACAGCAACTGCCAGCAGCAATATATTCAGCTTCAACTGTAGAAGTAGAAACTGAATTTTGCTTTTTACTGAACCAGGACACAAGCTTGTTTCCTAGAAATTGACAGGTTCCTGTTGTACTTTTTCTATCAATTCTACAACCTGGATAATCTGCATCTGAATAACCAGTTAGATCAAAACCAGAATCTCTAGGGTACCAAATGCCAAGTTTTGGTGTTCCCTTGAGATATCTGAAAATTCTCTTAATTGCTACTAAATGAGATTCTCTAGGATCAGCCTGAAATCTAGCACACAAACATGTAGCAAACATTATATCTGGCCTACTAGCTGTTAAGTACAGAAGTGAGCCAACCATGCTCCTATAACTTGAAATATCCATAGACTTTTTAGTAGTGTTTAATTCAAGCTTAGTTGCAGTGACCATGGGAGTTTTTGCAGATGTGCAATCCATTAGATCAAACTTCTTTAAAAGATCATAAATGTATTTAGTTTGACTAATGAATATTCCATCACTAACTTGCTTAACTTGCAAACCAAGAAAGTAAGTTAGTTCTCCCATCATACTCATTTCATACTTACTTTGCATCAATTTGGAAAACTTTTTGCAAATTTTTCATCTGTAGAGCTAAAAATAATGTCATCTACATAAATTTGAACAAGTATACTAGAGCCATTAACATTTCTAAAGAAAAGAGTTTTATCTACAGTACCTCTAGTGAAGTGATTCTCTAAAAGAAACTTTGACAAAGTGTCATACCAGGCTCTAGGTGCTTTCTTTAGTCCATAAAGTGCTTTCAAAAGATAGTAAACATATTATGGAAAGTTTGGATCTTCAAAACCAGGAGGCTGACTGACATAGACTTCCTCCTCTAAATCTCCATTCAGAAAGGCACTTTTGACATCCATTTGATAGACTTTGAAATTGACATGGGCTGCATTGGCTAAGAAGATTATGATGGCTTCAAGTCTTGCAACAGGAGCAAATGTTTCATCAAAATATATTCCTTCTTGATGACAATAGCCCTTAGCAACCAATCTAGCTTTGTTCCTAACTACTATGCCATTTACATCCATCTTGTTTCTGAATACCCATTTGGTGTCAATTGGATTCTTTCCTTTAGGCTTGGGTACCAGCTTCCATACTTTATTCCTCTCAAATTGGTTTAGCTCCTCCTGCATAGCTAAAATCCAATCGGGATCCAACAAAGCTTCTTCTACCTTCTTTGGTTCTTCCTTAGAAAGACAGCTGCTGTATAGACATTCTTCTTGAGTTGCTCTCCTTGTTTGAACTCTAGAAGATACATCACCAATGATGAGCTCAAAGGGGTGATCCTTTGTCTATTTCCTTTGTTGAGGTAGATTAGCTCTAGATGAAGAGGCCTCATTGTTGTCTTGCTTTGTGATTGAGTTTTGATTTTTAGAAACTCCCCCTGAGTTAATGGATCTTTGATTTGAGAAAGGGGAGCTTTCTGTGAGTGATCTATCCTGACTTCCAGCTTCTTTTGATGACCCGACGGATGGTGAATTTTGAGTACCGACGGATGAGGCTGGTTGTCTCCCGACGGATAAGGCAGATTGTCTCCCGACGGATGAAGCATTATGCAACTCGACAGATGTTGAATTTTGTGCTTCATTGGTAGTAGATTTTTCTGCATTATCCTTTGATAATGTTTCTTGATCACTTTCATCATCACTGTCATCACTAACCATCTCCACATTGTCAAATTTGAGGCTCTCATGGTAATCTCCATCTTGAAGTCCTTCAATCTTTTTATCATCAAACACAACATGTATTGATTCCACAATAATGTTGGTTCTTATATTGTAGACTCTATGTGCTTTACCAACAACATATCCAACAAAAATTTCTTCATCTGCTTTAGCATCAAACTTTCCATTCTAATCAGTTTGATTTCTCAAGATATAACATTTATAGCCAAAAACATGAAGAAAATTTAGAGTTAGCTTCTTGTTCTTGAACAATTGATAGGGAGTCATGCATTTTGCTTGATTAATCATAGAAATATTTTGAGTGTAGCATGCATTCTTTACAGCTTCAGCCCAAAAATATGTTGGTAATTTAGATTCTTGAAGCATTGTCCTGGCAGCTTCAATAAGTGATCTGTTTTTCCTTTCTACTACTCCATTTTGTTATGGAGTTCTTGCTGCCAAAAACTCATGCAAAATCCCATTTTCTCCACAAAATGCTCTCATGACAGAATTCTTGAACTCAGTTTCATTGTCACTCCTGATTCTTCTAACTCTGAAATCAGGATGATTATTGACTTGCCTTATGTGATTGATGATGATTTCACTAGCCTTATCTTTAGACTTTAGGAAATATGTCCAAGAGAACTTTGAGAAATCATCTACAATTACTAGGCAAAATCTTTTCCTTGAGATGGACAACATATTGACTGGTCCAAACAAATCCATGTGTAGCAGGTTCAAAGGTTCTTCAATTGTTGAATCAAGCTTCTTTCTGAATGATGCTTTAATTTGCTTTCCCTTCTGGCAAGCATCACATAGTCCATCCTTAGAAAACTCCACTTGAGGAATGCCTCTGACCAGTTCTTTCTTTACTAGTTCATTCATGGTCTTGAAGTTTAGATGTGATAGCTTCTTGTGCCATAACCAACATTCATCCTGACTTGCTTTGCTGAGAAGACAAGTAACAGATTCTGCATTTGATGAGTTGAAGTCAGCTAGGTATACATTTCCTTTTCTCACACCAGTGAGAACCACTTTGTTGCTCCTCTTGTAAGTCACAACATAGGCTTCTGAGTTGAAGGTTACTGGATTGCCTTTATCACAAAGCTGGCTGATACTCAACAAATTAAGCTTGAGACCATCCACTAAGGCAACCTCCTCAATGATGACATTGTCTTTTGAAATCAAGCCATATCCCACAGTATAACCCTTGATGTCATCTCCAAAAGTAATACTTGAGCCAGCTCTCTCCTTGAACTTTGTGAGCAGGGTTGAATCACCAGTCATGTGTCTTGAACAACCACTATCCAAGTACCATAGATTCTTTCTGTTTCCCTGCACACATCAAAATCAAATATAGTTGATTTTGGTACCCAAGTTTCCTTGGGTCCTGCCTTGTCAGCTTTCTTTTTCTATTTCTCAGGCTTTATCTCATTTAACTTGGGGATACAGATTCATCCTTAGTCATTTGAGTTGAACCTATGAAACCATTCATTACAACAGAATTATCATGCATATTTTGATTAACATGTAATGGCATGCTGTTAGTAAATTTGTTATTCCAGTAAGGCATGCTAAATGGCATTTATGGCATAATAAATGCAGCATAATAAGGATTATGTGCAAATGGCATATTAGCAAACTGTGCATTCATATTCTGTGTAGACATAGCATTTATAGGCATAGAAGGCATGGCGTTCATATTGGGAAAATGAGGTGGCACAGATATGGAAGTAGGCATGGCAGTTTTGCAATTAACAGAAAAATGATTTACACTACCACACTTGATACAGATTTTTCTAGGAGCATATTTATCAGGTGTATAGTTATTATGCTTGGTAATTCCTACTTTACCATTTCTATTATTTTTCCTTTTAGCCTCTATTTTAACCTCAATCTTTTCCAGTCTGTCACTCAATTGCTTGACAGTCATATGACCAACATTAGCCTTTTTCTCCTTCTTCACTTGAATGGATTCTCCTGGAATAAAATTCTTGGAAACTGATCCATATTTCTCATTTAACTTGGTAAGTTTGGCTTTATTCACAGGTTTGCTCACAGTCGACGAATGAGGATTTATATCACTTGACATATAACCCTTTTTGTTATCCGACGGATGACCCTCATCATCCGTCGAGTCTACATCTGTTAGCAATCCTTCAACCAAATTGGATTCCAGTTTCTTCTTATTCTTTTTCCAGGCTGCATCACAAAAGGACTCAATACCTTGAACTTTGGTGATTTAAGCATGAACATCTCTAGATGTTTTCCATGCCTTAATCACCTCTTGTTCTCATTCAAGCTGCTTCTTCAAGATCTCTTCTTTCTTCAAGGACTCGGTTAATTCATCCTTAGCAATTTTACAATCAATTCTTAATTTTTCAAATTCAATGAACTGAGACTCTAGCACATTATTCCTTTCACTTAAAAATAAATTTTTTTCTTTGATTTTAGCATTTTCTTTAGTAAGAGACTTAAGTGTAACACGCAAATGATATAGTTCTGTAGACATGTCATTTATGGCATCATTACACTCAATTTTAGATAAATGTGCAAGGTTAGTGGTGATTACCTGATTACTTGAAGAACTTGTCTCTGTTTCATCAGACTTGGCCATTAGGGCTAGATTGACATAGCTGGCATCTTCATCCTCATCCAGACCATCTACTGCCCAGTCATTTTCTTATGTAATGAAAGCCCTTTCCTTTTGTTTAAGCAATTCAAAATATTTCTGTTTATAATCTACAGGCTCAAACTTTTTCTTGTTGGAATCTAACTTTCTGCACTCACTGGCAAAGTGCCCTGCCAAGCCATATTTGAAAATTTGAATTTTGATTTATCCACCATGTTTCAATTTGGCTTAGCTGCTCCAATGTTCTTCTAGAACTTCAGCTTGGCAAATCTTCTGGAAAGAAATGCTAGATGTTCATCAATATCTTCCATGTCATCTTGGCTCAAAGAATCTTCATTTTATGCTACCAGCCCCTTGCCCTTATTTTCACAGACCTTTAAAGTTGATTCAACAGCTTCCATCTTCGTCTCCTTTTCTTTCTCTAACTCAGCAACTAGTACAATGAATCCTCCTTTCTTCTTTCCTCTCTCCATCCTCTCATCTTGTTCTATTTCAAGCTCATAAGTTTTCAGGATGCCATACAGTCTCTCCAAAGTAAACTCCTTGTAATCTTAAGAGTTTCTCAATGAGACTGTCATAGGTTTCCATTCTTTTGGAAGAGATCTAAGGAACTTAAGATTGAAGTCTTTTTTCTGATAGACCCTTCCATGCAACTCCAGAGCATTTAGTAGTTTTTAAAACCTACTAAAGATGTCAGTGAGAGTAACACTTTCTTCACTATGAAAATGCTCATATTGCTGAATGAGTAGCTGTATCTTATTTTCCCTTACTTGCTCAGTGCCATCACAGATAATCTGTATAGTATCCCAAACTTCCTTGGCAGTTTTGCAATTGATGATGTTGTCGAACATGTCACCATCAACTCCATTGAACAGGATATTCATGGCCTTCTTATTTTTCCTGACTTGTTAAATATCAGGATCAGACCATTCATGCCTTGGCTTGGGTACAGATGGCTCATTTCCAGTTGCAGCTCTCATTGGTACATGAGGGCCTCTTTCTATGCAATCTACATATGCCTCATCTTGAGAAAGTAAATGAAGATGCATTTTTACCTTCCAGTGATGGTAATTATCTTTGTCCAGAAAAGGAATCTTGACTCCAACTTCCTTCTTGTTCATCTTGCTGTTTTGTTGTGATCTTTAAACGCTTTGTTTATCAAGAGCTTGCTCTGATACCAATTGTTAGTCCCTAACAATGTAACAAGAATTACAGAAGGATGGTTGAATGGAATTCTTGAAACTTTTTCTTGGTTTAAAAGTGTTCTAACTTAAAATATATATTTGTGTGAATTGATTTGCAAAGTGCGGAATAATAACTTGGAATGAATCAAAACACAAGTAATTAAAAACACAAGTCTTTAAAAACTTTCTGGTGGATTTGAATGTATCCACCAGAGATATATAATATATCAAGAGAACTCTGTGTAGCATGATTTGCTTGCTTAGTGTTCTTTTTGTTCTATTTGCTACTTCTCTGAGGATTTTCTTGCTTAGTGTTCTTTTTGTTATATTTGCTACTTCTTGGTTTATATGTCACCAAGATTACAAAGTAATAAGACAAGATAATAAAACAAAACCTATCAAGTCTAATACTATGTTGCTTCATTACTCTATTTCAGCATCTTTGAATATCTTCATAATAGCATGTAAATGGCAATGCTTTTTTGTTCTCTAAAACCCAGTTGAATAGGCTTCCACATTCCTTTTACATACACTCGACGCATATGACTGTGTTGTCACTGTCAACTGATGTTTGAATTGATTATCCGTCGGGTACATGATCATCCGTCGGGTTGCCTTGTTGATCATCCGTCGAGTGGCATTGTTGTTTATCTGTCGAGTAGCCATCTGGCACTTGATTTCATTTCATTTATGCAGAATTACAAGACATCATCTATGTACAATTAATCAACCTATTCTGCATATCTAATTAAAGTCAACATGACTTGAGTATTACTACAGAATCTAAACAAGGTGTATGCATAAATATGTTACAGACTCATTATTACATAAGCTATTCACTCGATGAATAATTGATCATCATCCGTCGGGACTATATTGAGTCATCCGTCGGGACTATATTCCTTATCCGCCGAGTGCTACATTTTTTACTAAGTAAAATCTACTAAGGTGTTTTGTTAATGAAATCATCAAGTTCATAATATATCCACAACAAATACATTTCCCATATTTTGTATTATTCAATATTACATAGAAATTGTATTCTCATTTTCCTCAGATTAAAACTTAAAATAAAATCAGGTAGTATGCATGGTAGTTCCTATTTCATAACCAAGGGGGTTATGTGATGGATCAAAATGATGCACAATATTGTAAAAACCTGTGATTAATCAGTGACTTGATTACGTAAGAATTAAGTCAAAAATTGTCTTTTAGAAGAATAAGTCAAGAATATTAATAAAAAAAATTGGAGTAATCAGTTAAAAATTAATCTGATTGAAAAACATTAGTAATTCCTGTGAAGAAAATCAAAAAAGTTGAAACTTAAATTGAAAATATAATAAATTTATTATTCTCATATATACATTTCTTATTTATATAGTTAAATCACGAACCTTTTCAATTTTTTTGTCAAATTGACCACATATCCAAAAGTTAGATACTCGATTAATTCTAATATAATACCTTTTTCAAACTTTCACGAATTGTTATGTTCGATTAAGTGCTTTTCAACATTTCAACCCTTTATTAGTAAATGAGTCATGTCGATGTATAATTTTTATGTTGGACATGAATGCATACTTGGATATAGCTTATAACAAGTCTATAGTATACCAATGCAATGAATCGCTTACATGATATCTTGACTAGGGAATTAACGCAGCATGGAAGCGTAGAAGAAGCAAACACTAATCCTTGCAAGGACTCTTACAAGAAAAAATCCTTAAAAAACTTGCATCAATAAGAAAATCCTTGAATTCAAAAGAAATATTACAGAAAAAGCTCTTAGAGTTTTAATTTCAGTAAGATTGTTTATAATCATGTGTTACATCATAAGATTCTTTATAAAGAAATTAAAAAAAATCCTAAAATAAAATAAAAACAGATCATAATTAAAAAATAATAATAATTAAAAGTAGTGCGATCATGCAGCTTGAAACACGAGCATGTGATATCTCCCCTGTTTATCCTCAAAAGCCAATGTTGTCTTTTTCAGTTTTGGCATGTTCATGCAATCCAGTGGCGTGAGAATGCCGTCATATATCCTCAACATCGTAACCATACAGACCTCAGCATGATCATATATTTGCTCTTCTCGCATGCATCACACCCTCGATATATACCAAAAATCCTCCTGCATTAAACTCTTCCACTTTAAAACTCAAGTTTTCATCTAGAATAACATTTTCATTGACTTATTGTTTATCTCGTCATGGTGGCACCTTTAAAGGTAATGACCTTATTAGAACTTTTTACCTGAACTCCTCTCCAATATTAACATATTTTGAGACCAACATTAATCCTACCCCATTTTTATTAACCATTGTCGACTTAGAGCTTGAAGAAACTTCAACTTCGTTAAACCCATTACTTGTAAAAACAATAATCATATATTTAAAAAAGAGGGATTCCAGACAATTCTATCATCCAATAGATAAAGAACATACTCTCCATAATTGTCAATTATTTTCTTCCTACTTTTGTGATTTAAGCTCAAATCAAACTGATATGGTCTACCCATTACTAACTCACATGATTCTACATCAAAATTATTAAAAACTATAGTATCTTCGTACCTCAAGCTAACAATATCAATCACAAAAATTTCACTTAAGGGTAGAAATAACCATTGGATTATTCCAAATATTATTATCTTTTGCGACATAATTTTGTGGAGATAATTTGATTTCACAAATCATCTTTCTCAAAAAAAAGTTCTCATGATACTCATAATTTGTCATAATTTTAAAAGTTTTGGGACTCACCTCACATGGTTTCTGGGTTAAACTTTCATGTTGCAAATCATGCACCTCCAGTGATGTATAAGTGTTCAAGGACAATATTTGCACATCTTTAACAAGAAGTTTTACATTACCCTTATTCTCGTCTTCATAACATTCTCAAGGACTTCTTTATGTGTTCTTTTACATCTTGATTCTTATCTTCTTTTATCACTGTATCATCTACGCCTACTTGAGTAGACACATATTTTTTACCACTTATTGTCTCATATCCTTCTTCAACCTCCTCTGTATTCCTTAGGTTATCCTCTTTTGTTTGAGGATATTTATCGAATACATTATCTTCAAATCCATAATGCTATACCATATAATCATCATGTTTATAACCCGAAAAACTACCCTATTTTAGTAGAGAACAAACATCAAACAAGTTGTAAGCATTATCGGGGTCATGATGTTGAATTGTATCATTCATTTGTTTACGCTCTTTATGAATCTTAAAATCATAATTTTCTGGTAAAAACTTCTCCATCATCAAAGGTCTCATTCGTTTCCATGTTTTGATCAGTTCCTTTCTTTGACTATTCCTCTGCATAACCAAATTATCCCACCAAATCATAGCAACACTCTTTACCCTGATAGCCAGAATCTTCACCTGCATACTCTCAGGAACACCCATAACATCAAAAAATTTATCAACATCACTCAGAAACTCATCAACTCCAAGAGACCCATAAAATAATGGTATATAATACTTTATAATATCATTGAGCCGATTACCCATATTCACCTTCAAGCCAGAATTCTCATCAACATGATATTTTTCGCCTCGAGGCACTCGATTTTGATATTCTATTTTCCCACAACTTTGTTAGTTATTGTTATTCACTTTGAATATCAACATATCCATTTGATCTGTGAAAATCTTCATAGCCGCGGTTAAAACCGTCATAAACTCTTGAAAATCTTATTTGGTAATGGGTTTTCACATGATGAATCAGGTAATGTAAAGAAAGGATATATCATGTTCTGATGTCAACTGGCGCAACATGAAAGCGTATGAGATACAAACGCTAATTATCTCAAGTACTTTTACACGAGAAACCTTTAAAAACCTTCAATCCATAATGATTTCTTGAATTCACAAGAAATATAAGAGAAAAAACTCTTGGGGTTTTAATTTCAATAAAAGATCAATCAGACGTTACGTCATAAGATTGTTTATATAGGAATAAAAAAAAATCCTAAAATGAAATAAAAACAAATAATATAAAAACAAGTAGTAATTAAAAGTAGTGTGATCATGCAGCCCAAAGCATGAGCATGTGATATCTCCCTTCTCGATCCTCAAAAGCCATTATTGTATTTTTCAGTTTTGGCATGTTCATACAATCCAGCGGTATGAGCATGCCATCATATATTCTCAACAACGTAACCATGCAAACCTCAGCGTGATCATATATTTGCTCTTCCCGTATCCATCACACTTTCGACATGTACCGAAAGTCCTCCTACATCAAGAACTCTTTGTTTCCAAGTTTAATAATATTTGTATTTAGTAGATTACGTTTGTCATTTCTTCATGAAAACTTGTCAATTATCTCGCTACACTTTGGCATCAAAAAAGTAATATTGTAATGTTAAATAAGTATTTATGTTAAGTGAGTTAGGATGATGGTGAGAATTTTATTATTTATGTTGATTGAAAAGTGTTGTTAAAATTAAAAAGTGCTGACATTATCCAATTTCAGTCGACTAAATTTGATTTTCTTTATAAATACATTCTTAATTATTTTATAATGTTATGTTATAAAAACCATGTTAATAATTAATTTTGCCAAAACTTTGCATGTAATATCAATTTTTACTTTAAAAAATTAGTGTAATATATAATAAAAATGATAATAGTTTGAAGCAAACACGACCAAGTGAAGTCGACTTCACCCCGGTAGCTTGAACTAGACCTTGCTCTATTACCCCTCATGGGGAGCGAACGGGATTAGATACCATGGTAGTCCATTCTGTAAATGATGAGTTTTCGCCCTTGGAGTTGGTTTTCTAGATAATTTTAAAAAATACAAAATTCATGATGTTCGATAAGATTCATACCAAGGTATATATCTTTTGTTTTATGTTCACCGAAGTCTTAACTTTCAAAAATCTAAGAAAATTAAAATTTGTACATCATGGAGTTCTTTCACTGTGCTTAAATATTATGAAATTCAAAAAAAAGTTTAAAAATGACTTGTTATTCCGAAAGTTAATTAAATTTCTAGAATCTCCTGTTCTTTAAAGTTGCTTTATTTATTCTCAAACATTACAACTAAGACTTAGTTAGACTTCCCTGTTTATATAAAAAGCATTAAAATATTCACGTACGAAAACTTGAAACATAGATAGCTTGGTTTATAGACATTGATTTTCCCAAATTCAGTACATCACTACTGAATGCTCCCTAGAGAGAAGATTGTTGGTCATGAACTTTGGGGTTCTATTGGTTACACCAATCACAAGACACAAGTTGAGAATTACCTTATTACCGCACTCTGCACCACTGAGGTATATCCACAAATATATAATGGTGGATACCTCATATGAGAAAACCTTGTCAAATATAAATGTTTTTTTAAGCAAAGCTACACATCTATTGGAATATCAATGACAAATTATGCAACAAATTTATTAAGCAATTGATTTTGGAGATATATATTTCTGAACGTTTTTAGAAAATAATGAAAATGTTTTGACAGTTTCAGGAGTTTTTGAATTAAAACAATGCAACGACCAACTAATTCAGAAATCGGCAAAACCAAGAAAGAGGAGAACTATTGTAGATCAACCTTACATTACTAAACTCATAAGCATCCGACTTCAAAATCAATGTGGTAATACCTGACTGGAGATTGTTATGGGCATATCATCAATACAATTTCTAAACAACTCTCATTCTTATTAAATGTGAATACAATGTGAATACAAAACCTAATCATCACTATGAATGTAAATTATTGCCAGCAAGTTTTTCTAGCATACACACTTCTCAAGCATTCGAATTCAGCAGGCTGTAAATAACAATTAATTTTCATTATTCTTACAATTGTCCCCATAGGCAGTGTTAGGTAGTTGAATAAATATCAACAAAATCATAGTTGGCTTCAGCAAATATAACATTATATGCCTCTCTGTGTATTTTTAGTCTCAACAAAATCCTTACTCCTTCACTATCCATGACGACTAAAAACATAGCCACATTTAAATTGTCAGTAGTTGTTGACTACAAATTCATATCCATCCTATGATTTTGCAGTATACCATCCAACAACTCAATATCATTTGTCTAGTAACATAGAATAAGTATTGTATATTTACCAACTCTAAAAATATAAACACTTTGTAACCTTCAAACATATTGTAAAAAAGTCTAATTTGAATTTTATAGCAGGTCCTGTAATATTTTAGAAATTTCTCAAGTAGTATAACACACAGAGAGTACCAAAATAAAGTAAAAGTCATGTTATAAAGTTATTTTACACTATTGAGATATTACCAGATATATAACAATAATATGTAAAAGAAGGATGATAGAGTATGAGATATATATTAGAAAAAATAGTATTAAGGATGAATAACCTTATTATCATATATCATCTTCCTATACTAACCTATGGATCTGATTGTCTCTGTGGACTGTAAACGAATTGTAACACCCCCAAATCCGGGGTCGGGGATCCGGGTTGTCATGAGTTCCATTTCCCTTAATAACACCCAATCTTAATACACAATCAACTACTCTGTACTGTGACCCCACAATAAACACACACACCATAAGTTATAGTCTCAGAGATGAATATCCAAAAATAATCACAAGTCGTTTTATTCCACAATTATATGTCAATAAACCTTAAAAAGGTTTCTGAATAAATTTACATTTCTTTGCCATTATTACAATTCATAATTGTACATAAGTCTAGTACATCATAAGTTGAAAGCCTAGCTTATTGGTAGTTCCTACCTCAGCTACAGCGACATCAACGCCTATAGGAAACTGCGGAACGTTTCCTAATCGCTTGCGAATCGGGAGCTTGGTCCTGTTCATCTTTTCTATCTGTTGTTGTGTGATGAAAGAAGAAAGCAAGGGTGAGCAGCAAGCCCACCAAAATAATATGTATAATGATTAACAATATATGAGCCTTCTCATAGTACTCATGAAAGTCTTGGTCAAAAGAAATGAACCAAGTTTGATATCTTAATGCGATGAAGTCGCAAAATATTTAGTATATATACATATATACTTTTCAAAATCTTGGAAGTCCTCTTCCATACATAATATACACAGAGTTCCAGTTTATAACTGTATAAAACTATCGTTGCAAGGTGATCTCATATATCTAACCTTGACTCAACGTTTTTCTGAAAATCTTTGACATGCATAAGATAATCATTTACTAGATATAAGTTTTTAAAAGATGAAGTTACAAGATACTCTAATATACTTATATCTTTTCCAAATACTACTTGAACTACCACCGTTCAAGTTATAATTAGTTCAACAGTTCATCACATAGATGAGACTACAAGATAATACTTGAATAGATTCAATCTTTAAAATATCATCAAAATAAAATGAAGTTATGAGATACTTCATTTGATGCAAACATCATTTTGAAAACTTGACCCTGCCAACACTCAACAATCGCCCAACCGTAGCCTTTCTATCGAAGTGCTCTGGGTAGTGTTGCAGAAATATCCAATTGGATGATGAACTCATTACGGGAGTTTGCCGCGCCAGGAAGACCACTTACGATGATCAGTCGTAGTAGTACAACCCCACCATTTTCTACATGTAGAGGAGAACCTGTCGGATTTACTTGTCAACCGAACACTGAACTCCTAAGGAATGGACCGCCTTAGCGGAACTTCCAGGCCATTTGGGCCAATATAATAAGGCTGGGCCGGCGCTACTCGGCCACTTACGCCACTCCTAGTTCAGATGAAATCCATGACTCTGAAACGTAAAGCTCGTCCCCACTTTCTCCAAGTAGAAACTTGTTGATACGGCTCCATCAAGAAGTTGTATCTAGTTGAAAAGGAAAACTCACCGATATTTCCCAGGCGATGCCTGTTAATGGATTAACTTGTTCCAAGAATTTTACTTCCCGAGTGTTGGGTAAGTAATCAAAATTCTTTTATCGAGACAACAACCTTGTTGCGAATATAAAACACACCACAGAGCCGGATCCCTCAGGTTTTGAGCGAGTATTTAAATCCCTTTTTTTTAAAAGGAAGATCTTAAATATAAAAATGAGTTTTGGGATCCGCTCTAACTTTTGAAAATCATTTTAAAGACTTGAAAACACTTTAAAGAGTGTTTGGAATGATGCTGATTTAATGAAGTAAATCAGTCTCAATATAAAAGAAATAACTGAATATTATTATTTAAATAATATTCCCATAAAGAATAATCTTTATAAA
Source organism: Apium graveolens (assembly GCF_009905375.1). Taxonomy (NCBI): domain Eukaryota; kingdom Viridiplantae; phylum Streptophyta; class Magnoliopsida; order Apiales; family Apiaceae; genus Apium; species Apium graveolens. The sequence goes on along the minus strand of NC_133657.1, from coordinate 26,803,681 downwards.
ATAATTGAAGTAGAAGTTTTAAAACTCTTACTTGAATGAAAATTAAATAATCAAAGATATACTTTATACAAAAGTACTATCTTTATTTGAATAATCGAAAATAAGTTTGATTATCGAAACATTATTCTTTAATAAAATAAAGAATATTAATAAATAATAAGCGGAGTCATAATACCTCGAATGAATATTATAAATAATATTCATTAAATAAAATAAAGGAGTCATACATCCTCAAATGAATATCCAAGTAATATTCAATAATTAATTTAAAGGAGTCATAAATTCTCGAATGAATATTCAAGATAATATTACTTAAATAAAATAACTTAGTCATACATCCTCAAATGAATATTCAAGTTAATATTCATTAATAAAATAAAGTTATCGAATAAACCTTATTCGATTAATAGTTTTGAAAACTATAACTATATATATATATATAAATATATATATATATCAAATCTACTCGGGATCCTCAACTCCCGGTTTTAGAAAATGTTTTCACCCTTGGGTCCTTATACTAAGGGTATATGCAATTTACCGCTATTCTCTAGCATAGGTATTATCAACTGAATCAACAGATATATATGGCAAGAATACGAAACAGGCATGCATATATACCATATTACATGCTACAATATATCGCAAGAATTTGCTAATTACCATTATGCATCTATCACAAGATAATGCATATACATATGTATACATCACAACAACAGTATAACGGGTAGAAAACTTGCCTGAGCGACTGGGGGTGATAAAAGGCTCGGGACGAGTCTGGTAACCTATAAATAACAAGTAAGTTGGAATTAAACCAAAGTCACTTGTAAATCTATACTTTAACTAACTTAGACTCTAACGCTTGTTTTGCGCTTACTGATTCTCTTAAGTTACTCGAGTACCCTCGGCTCCACCATTTTTAATAATTTAACCATTACGGGTTTTAAGGCGATTGCTTCGCGAGTGTCTTACCAACTGCCTAACATACTTAACATAATTGTTTCATACATTAATTAACCCTTTAAGGTCTTTAACCTATGTTTCAAAGTAAGGCGAAGGGAAATGTTTTGTTCACGAAATGCCGTTACTTAAAACGGTCGTTTCTCCTAAACCGTACATCGGAACCAAACGAACTACATATCAAAACGAAGCTCGTAACATGAACTATCTAAACATGGCAATGGTCAAAATCTAGCAGGGGGTTCTAGGGTCCTAATGTTATGAACAAAAGCAGTTTAAAGTAAATCGGACATTACGACGGCTATGTTTACGCAATTTCCCAATTTTATACCCTTCCAATTCAACCCATAATCAAGCCACAATCACATCCCAATCCAAACTCCATCCATACCACATCCTAACAGCCCCAATAAATTCAATATTAACCTTTATACTTATGCTTAAGCTTGAATTTAACTATACTTAAGTTCTTTTAACCAAAACAACAAGATTCACCATCCATTTCACTACCACTCCAACCCAAATTCTAAACCAACAAGCATTAAGCTACTATATCACCATAACAACTAGAATCATCCTATTTAACAAAGTAAAGCTAGGGTTTGGAGATGATATACCTTCCTTGAAGTGGTGTGAGTAGCTAGGAAGCCTTAAGAAGTCTTGAGATGACTTAGGGATGCTTGGATCTTAAAGGAAAAACAAGAAAATCAAGTTAAAATTCTTGAAGTCACTATTCATTGTCTTCTTCATTGATTTCTTGAAGAAGATTGTGAATGATTTGGAGGCTTAAACTCATAGAATAGCCATAACTATGCATAAGGAATACTAGGGAATTATCTTACCAATTTAGGAAGCCTTGAACTTGAATTTTGAAAATTGTTTTCTTTGAAAATGGCAAAAGCCGAGAGCAAAGGGAGGATGAAGGAGAATTTTGTGTTTTTGTTTTGATGAAAATGAATATTTGCTTGGTTGGTTGAATTATTTTTGCTTTGTTTTAGGTCAATTACCCATTTACCCTTGATTTTGTGTGGTTAATATTCCACCACATTTCCTTCCCTCTTATGTCATGCTTGCATCACTTTGTGATGTCATCACCCCTCCTTTGTCCTCTTTCTATTGGTTGGATGACACCATCCTCTCTTATCCCTTTGATTAACTTCCTAATTGTTTGCCTAATGACCGCTGATCTGTCATACAGTTCGCTTAACTTTCGTTTTCGTTTATCGTTTGAGGCATCATACCCGGGATCTTATTACTTAGGTTCCCTTAACCTTTCTCAATATATTATATTCCTTTTATGATCCTCTCTTATAATCCTTTAATTTAAATCCTTTTTATCCTGTTACCTTTTACTCAATTCTTTCCGTATCTAGTAGATTTTCGGGAAAAACCAAAGTGTTCGGAATTGGATTCTGACGATCTTTAAATACACTTATATACCATATAGAGTACTAATAAAATCTCAGAATATCCATAACAGAACCCCTACATAGTGTGGCATGAAAAGTTTTCTCATTCAGCTAAAACACTATTCATAAGGGTTACAAAAAGTTCAAAATTTTGGGGTTATTACACGAATTAAGCTGTAAATATAGCCAACTTCGATAAAAAAACAATAATTTATACAACATCCAAAATATGGAGACAGAAACCCCTCCAAAAATCCAATACATGCTGGTTGTAAGGACACAAAAAAATAAGTTCCAACTATATAAGAATATAATAAAGACCAAGAACTCATAAAATAATCAAGACTCTATTGATAATTAACTATAGACCAGAACTAAACTCACAAAACTTACTTCAAAACTTGGAGATATTAACAGAAAGAAAATCTTACTCATCACTAACCACGCTGGTTAAAAAATTAGCAAAAATACCAAATCATTAAAGACATATAATCTATAAAATTGTACCTCTCCTACACAATTATGCATGCAAAATCCACCCGTTTATTGACTTTTGCACTTGAGCATCCGGCATACATATAATTTATTAGAAGCCAACTCATCCCCAATTCTTGGAATTTCAATTTAAGGTAGCACGAATCCTAACAATTCTCTGGCAACATCAACATTAACCATTCATCCCCAGTTCTACATATTATTTGCTTATAAGAAAATTATTCAGATCCAAATACCTACCACAATAACAGTTCAAAGCGTTATGACTAAAGAGTAAAAACTTTGAAGTGTATACGAACATAAAGAATGAATATATTTGATCAAAATTGTATATGAAATTTAGAGGATGTTGCAATTTTCTTGATATTAAACATCAGACTAATGAATAATTAAAATTTTATTTACAAAATGAATTTTTCATTATCAATCATATATAATCCCGATTAAAGTGCTTTCTACGCACTTTCAACCACTAGCGTGAACAAAGTCAAAAAAGTTTTGTATCATTAAAATGATCTACAAAGCTTCATTAATCAAACTTTTTTTCTATTGCTTTATATATGAAACTCAAAAAGACCTTTAGGCTAGATTAATCAGTTCAAAGACACAAATTTCTCATAAAAATGAATACTTGTTTATAAATTTCTACCAAGACTTAGAAAATATACCTGTTAAAAAAAGATGACACATGCATCTTACAATTGGAGGAAGTAAACCTGCAGCCATATATAGTCTACTGTTAAATAATAAGCACAAAAGGAATCAAGAACTAATGTATATTTAGTAACATACACACAAAAGTATGATCTAAACACAAAAGCTTACTATTAAAATTGGAGGTGGATATATCTATCTATCTTTTTCTCTTAGAAAAATCATCAACGAGATTCTGGGTTTAGTTCATAATCTAGTAATCTCTCGGACACAATTAATATTTTACATTATTTCTTTTTTGAGTATTGTATCAAAAATTGGGTGAGTCAAATGGAAACGAAAAAATAATTTCAAAATCTCATCTTTCTCTATAACTATAGTTCTAAAAGAACATATTGAAAATTGTATATTATCGACTAAAAAATTCATGATAAAAAAAGGAATACAAAAATAAATTGTAATGTTAAACGTGTTTAAAAACCTGAAAATATGTGGAAGCACGCTTTACAAGGTAAGAATTAAATCTATAAAATTGAACCTGCAAAAACCCAAAATAAAGAAAGCATATGATAAATCAAAAGATAAAAGAATATAATAAAAGATGACAAAGGACATCAAAGTGATTGTAAAAAGATATGAAATGAGAACATGATGAGTATTTGAAATTAAAATCCTTCCGTAGAGAAAGAGATTGGGAGAAAGAGAACATAACGGTAATATGAAATTTAAATTTTGGGGAGAAGATATGGTTTACATTTTGAAGGAAAATACAAAAGCTTCTTAAGGAAGCCCTCATTAGTTGCAACTTGCAAGTATAATACTATAGAATAATCGTTCTAAAATCTCTCAGAACTTTCAACAAACAGATAAAATATAAAAAAAATTAATTAGTTATATATGTTCTTAAATGATATTCACGGTCTCTCATTAAAAAAAGTTATTTGATTCTCACAAAACTTGATCAAACAATTGGACTACAATAAATCACGATCATCATATAGTCCTATAATACAGAATACTTAAAAGAAAACAAAGATATGATCGTGAAATATAGAGTACCTTATTCATTATATCAAATAGTTGATGGAATACACATCAAAATAAAAAATAAAAAAATTATTTACTATTATAACAACAGAAAGATCCAATTAGTAAGTTAAAAATAAAACACATCCAATTTGAGAGAGAGAGAGAGAGATGAGTGAATATTGCTTTTGAAAATATAAAGCTTTAGTTGTAGTATAAACATAGGCGGTAAAGTTCAAAATTTCAAAATTTGAAATGTAGTGGACAAAACTTGTGTGTCTGATAGAATTGTACCGCTACACATGGTCTGCAGTTGAAAAGGAGGATAAGAAATATTGTATTTTAATTATTTCAGTGGCATTTTATGTAATTTAATAGGAAGTCATGGGGTATAGGGTGTAAAAATCCAGCACTTTTGGGTATTCAGGATTTATTATATATGTATAAGCCAATAAATTATATTTGGTATAAAATGATATTGATCATGTCCCAAGTAAAGAAGACTGTCAAATGATGAAGTTATAGAAAAATGGTGAAAATTCAATTAAGGCAAGATATCAAGAACTACTTCATATACTTACACTTAGCTTGTCAGACCACTCGCAATACAAACATGCCAATGAAAGACTCTACTGAGACAAATATGGGATGTCAAGAACGTAGAGGAGGTAGGATGGGCAGTTGGTCAGATCCGGTATGGATCGTACATGGACGGTAGTTGGAGTCGGCGACTTTCCGTGTGTGGGTTCAGTTTCTTAGTTAAAATAGGTGATGGTATTCTGCCTAAATAGTAGACATAGGTAATAAATAAGAGACTACTAAATATTTGAGCCATAAAATTTCTCAATTCTGACTTAATAGATCGAATATACTTATTCGATCTAATATAATTATTTTTCCGTATCCAGACTAATACCAATCCAACCCATTTCATGAATAAAATATGACCAATTAACCAACCAACAAAACTACTTGTTACAAATAACATCTTGTTGTTGCATCGAAATATATAAATGTTGACACTAACATTAAAAAACTCTGACTTGCAATACTGAGATTCCAAATAAATTACAAAGTACACATTTCTGTTTTATTATTGTAACTCCATTTATATAGGTGAGGGTATTTCAGTCTTTTCCTTTTAAAGTTATTAGATGGGCATTTACTGTGCCGTTTCCAAATCCGGGGTCAGGAATTTTGGAGGCCACGCCGTCTTGAATCCTGTTTTAACACTTATCTTGAACATCAATATAAGTACTCACACATTTATGACCCCACACTTACTATTACTCGCACACACATATGTAATTATCTTGGAAACAAAACAATACTTTACTAGAGTTCTTAAAGTCTTGCCATGATGGTAACCTTAACTGTTAGATAATGAGTGCAATGAAATATAACACGGGGGAGGGGGGTGAATATCTTATATACAAATGACTTGTCGAGGTCTCCAGTTCTTGACATGCAGATAGCTTGTCGACATCTCTAGTTCTCGATAGAAACTTTTGACTTGTCGGCATCTTGAGTTTTCTACATGGGAATTTTACTTGTCGATATCTCCAGATCTCTACATGAAGAAATGGCTTGTCGATATCTCCAGTTCTCTACATAGGAAATTTGACTTGTCAATATCTGAGATCTCTACATGTAGATTAACTTATCGATATCTCTTGGGACTTCTCGATAAGTCATTTGGGACTTCTTGACAGTCTTCTCAATATTCCTTGATCCATGACTTATCAATATCTGACCTAAAATATTTTTCCTAGAACAGTTTTATTCAAATCCAAGTTGTTGCACTTCTCTTTGAGGCATGATCATGATTCGATCTTCTTCCAGAGTTTATTCCTTAGCTTGAAGGCTGTTAACAGAAAAATCCCCCAGTCAAATCTACTAAACATTTTTACAGACTCAAGGAATATAATTAAAGAATATAAATATAGATTATCATGCAACTTAACCTTATGGCTGTCAATATGACTTAGTCTTATTATGTACAGGCATGCCTTGCACAATATTTACTTAAGGATGAATCAGCGGCCAAATAAACATTTCTTCATAACTACCTTACATAAGTCATACTTATATATGAGCTAAACTAAAAATAACTGAAAACTAATCCAGCTCATACGCTCTACCTGTGGCACTACACCAAACAACCTGCAAATAAGCTGCCCATTTCTTACGCGCTTCCGGCCTGTCAGCTTTCTGATCGGCATCTTGGTTAATTGTTGTATTGTTGTTGTGCAAGACATGCTTGTACCTTACCAAGACTAAGTTAAATCGACAACCCTAAGTAAGTTGTATTATTATCTTAGTATGCATTTATACTTGTAATATTTAGAGTCTGTAAAAATGTCAAAGAGCAGACTGTAGAGTTTTTGTTTAAAGAGTATCAAGCCTAAGGATTCTATCTGGAAGAAGATCAAGAAGATCATGCCTCAGAAGAATTTTGAAGAAGCTTGGAGTTGAATAAATCTGTTTGGATAAAAATCTCTAAGTCAAGATCTCTACAAGTCACATATTTAGTGTTATAGAGAAGTCATTCGAGAACTCCAAATGACTTATCGAGAAGTCAGGAAAGCTACTAGAGAACCCAGAGAGATATCGACAAGCCAATTGAAAACATGAAGTTTGGAGATATCGACAAGTCATTTCTTCACTAGAGAACTCAGAGTTATCGACAAGTCAACATTCATTAGAGAACTCTGAGTTATCGATAAGTCAAATTCCACTAGAGAACTCAGAGATATCGATAAGTCAAAATTCATTAGAGAACTCTAAGTTATCGACAAGTCAAAGTGAAGACATGAAGCTGAGAGATCTCGACAAGAAAAATTCTCTTATAGAGAACTCAAAGACCTCTACAAGTCAAATTTACTATGGAGTATTAGAGATCTCGATAAGTCAATATACTTATCGAGATATCAAGATCTCTACATGGCTAACTGGAGATCTCGAGGTAAATTCTCAAGGTACAAATTGCAGACCAGTTCAATATCCAAGATATAAAATCAACAAACAATCCAACCAGCTAGATTGACAAGTCTACAAAAAGCAGCTTGAAGGATGTGCAAGATCAATGGTGAAGATTAACTGACAAAGGAAGATCAAAGTAAACACAGGGTTCTAAGATATGTTAAGCCAGATATAGAAGATTCACTTTTCCTAAAATGGAAATGACAAGTGACAGTTTACTAAAGTTTAATAGCATGTCTTATTGTACACTGTGTAAACCAGCAGTTAACTAAATTATAAAGTTAACACCGGTCCTTTGTTAGTTGTAACATTTAAGACAGAAAAATTTTGTAACACACTCAAGGAGAAGCTAAGCTCTTTATCAACAAAGAGCCTAGAAATTTTGTAGCAAAATATTATGAATTTTAATATAAATTAAGTGAGATTTGAAAGATCTGTGTTCTTTATTATTGTATGTTTAATTTCTGCAGTAACACATTTCACTACAAGATTTGATTTACTTTGTTCATCCATAAAGAATTGAAGAAAAGCACAAAAACATCTAAACATATTCACCCCCCTCTGTGTGTTATTCATTTCCAAATAAGTGATATCAGAGCAAAATTTGAAAGTAAACAGATTCAAGATCTTGGAAGAATGAATACACAAAAAATCAGTAGCATCAAAATTCCCAACTTTGACAAAGCTAACTACACTCTTTGGAAAAAGAAAATGTTGTTGTTTATCAGGATGGCCAATCCACTCTATATTCAGATTCTAAAAAATGGTCCCTTCACTCCAATATTTATAGTTGAGGAATTAACAGATGGTGATATGGTCATTCCAGCTCATTATGCTATAGTTGAGGAATTAACAGATGGTGATATGGTCATTCCAGCTCATTATGCTCCAAAAGACCCCTCTTAGTACACTGAGCCGGAAAAAGAGAAAGTTTCCCTGGATAGTGGCTTGCAGTTGATATTGATAGAGTCACTTGATAATGTAATGTACAGCAACATTGTCAATTGTGAGACTACCAAGCAGATCTGGGGAAAATATTGAAATACTCTTGAGGGAACTGAGGAGGTTAGATCTAATCAAAGAAGAATACTGATTTCACAATATACGGGTTTCATGGCCAAACTAAAAGAAAGTATTACTGATGTGTTTGAAAGGTTCAATAAGCTGATTAATGACTTACAGCTTCATGACAAGTACTATGAAATTGAAGAAGTGAACTTGAAATTTTTGCTTACTCTCCCTCATCATCTGGAACAGAAAATATCAGCAATCAGGGAAGGGAGAGACTTGAGCAAAATAACTTTGGAAGTCTTGTATGGAATCTTGAAAACATATGAACTAGAAATGATTCAAAGAAAATCATTAAGGTCTATTCAAGGGCATGTTGTAGATGGTTCAAGTGCCCTAATTGTCAATGAAAGCCAGAACTCTAATGATGAGCCAAGATCCTAGACTCCAGCTGCCTCAACAAATGAAAAAGATTAAATAATTCACAGGAACAAGTTATACTGGAACTGGAAGAAGATGAGTTCTACACCCTGGATGAACTTGATGAGCTAGATCAATCAATGGGCTATCTGGAAAGAAAGTTCTCTAATATTAGAGTTAAGAAGCCAAGGTTTTGCAAGGGTAAAGGAAAGTCATTCAACAAAGACAACAGTTGGAAAGGAAAAGGGAAGTACACATCTGATAGCAAAAATGGTTACAAAACTGGATCTGTGGACAAATCAAAGATAAGGTGCTTCAATTGTGATGAGTTGGGCCATTTTGCTAAAGAATTCAGGAAACCCAAGAAAGCAGAGAAAGACAAATCTTTTCTTGAATTAGAAGCAAAATATGAAGCTCTTCTAAAGAAACAACAAAGTAAAGCTTATATTGCAGAAGGTAAAAGTTGGGATGACTCTAACAATGATGAAGCTGAGGAAGTTGGAAATTATGCACTAATGGCCTTGGAGCAAGGAGAGTCCTCTTTATCAAAAACACAGGTACCAACTCTTACCCCCATTGATTTAAATGTGAATCAATATAAGGAAACTGTTGAAAAGATGAGCACATAAATGTTTCACATTCATACAAGTATGGTGGCTGCCAATGAAGAAGTGAGCAGACTGACAAAGGTAAATGAGAAGCTTGGGAATGAGAAACAGTAAACTGAATTGTTGATAGTAGAGCTTGAAGCTGTAAAACAAGAAAATATTTATCTAAAGAACAAGCTCCAGTGTAAAACTGAGATTGAAGCTGTGTAAAGCTAGAGAAAGATGAAGTGAAGTTGAAGTCCTTCAGGAATGCATCTGAGTTGGTTGGTCAATACCATGAGAAAAATAAGCCATGTGCAAATATTGCTATTGGTCTTGATTATGATGCCTTGAACAATAAAAAGAAAAACATAGGTGACAAAGGAAAAGTAACAGAAAATGAAAATGTTCCAGCAATGCTGAAAAAGGTTGGTTCATCTATGTTCAAGGCATGTGAAGTAAACGTCAGTGAAGAAGAGTTTATTATCAAGAAATAAATTGCAGATGAAGACAATGAGAAGAAAATTGCAAATTCAACTCAATCTTCTAAAACTGAAGAAAATCTCATGGACAACCAATGCACCAAGACACATGTTAAAGAAATTAAGATTGCAGATGCAAGAAAGAAAAAGAAAAATAGAAATGGGAAAATTGGATAAACAAAAGCAATAATTTTGCTTATGTTGCAGATGCTCCAAGAAAGAAATGTGAGAAATGTGGCTCTGTGAATCACCTAACTCATCTTTGCAAAATGGATGTGATAAGCCAGCCGAAGGAGCCTGCAAATACAATGAAGCCAATATAAATGATCCTTACTCATTCTGTGACAAGTTTGACTGCATTTCCTGTAATTTGAAAGTAATGAAGAGCTGCCAAAAGGTGAGAGTAGACCTCAAGGAAACAATGATTGGGTCTGCAGCAAATAGGGAAAATGCACAACAGTCACTGAATTCTATTTTATATGAAATAACTCACTCTACTTCTGCTAGATCAGTTAACAAGAAGTAAGTACCCAACATTGCTTGGGTTGCTAAACACACTTAAAACTCATTGTGTGCAGGGCAAAATGAAGAAGGTCATATGGATCATTGACAGTGGATGTTCCAGGCATATGACAGGTGATAAAGCCCTGCTATCACAATTTGAGGAGAAGGTTGGCCCTTTGGTGACCTTTGGAGACAGCAGCAAAGGATTCACAATGTGATATGACAAGATTGTTTCTGGAAATATTGTCATTGATGATGTAGCACTGGTAGCTGGTCTTGAAGTGAATATTCTCCGTGTCAGCCAATTTGTAGACAAAGGTTTTGAAGTTTTATTCAACAAAGAAGAATGCACTTTTATCAGCAAGAAGACTGGTGAAGTTGCTCTGAAAGGAGCAACGAAAGGAAACTTGTTTGTTACAGATTTGGACTCAACAAACGAGGGTGGAATTTGTTGCTTCTACACCAAGGCATCCACAGAGCAAAACAAACTTTGGCATAAGAGACTCTCACATTTAAACTACATGGCAATTATTACTCTAGTCAAGAAAGAGTTGGTGTGAGACATGCCAAAGTTGGATTTTGCCCAAATTGAAGTTTGTGAGGCATGCTAGATGGAAAAATGAAAAGATCAAGTCACAAGTCAAAAACTGTGAACTTCATAAGTGCACCCTTGGAACTTATTCACATGAACTTATTTGGGCCAGTAAATGTCTTATCAATTTCAAGGAATAAATATGCACTTGTGATGGTGGATGATTTCTCAAGATACACCCGGGTAGAATTTATGCATTCTAAGGATGGAACTCCACACATCATTATTGAGCACATAAAGAAGATAGAAAAATAGTCTGAAGATCATAATTGTGTGAAAATATTGAGAAGTGATAATGATACAGAATTCAGAAATGCAACATTGAGTGAATTCTGAAAAAGCAAAGGCATTGTCCAAGAATTCTATACAGCTAGAACACCTCAACAAAATGGTGTAGTTGGGAGAAACAATAGAACATTAGTAGAAGCTGCGAGGACAATGCTGCAAGATGCCAATTTGCCAACTAGTTTTTGGGAAGAAGCTGTTAACACTGCATGCTACACTCAAAACATATATCTCATCAACAAAATACATGGAAAATCACCCTACTCAATCATGTCTAAAAGGAAGCCTACAGTAAAGCATCTTCATGTGTTTGGAAGCAAGTGTTACATTCTAAAAGACAACTCTGAATATGTGGGTAAATTTGACTCAAAAGTTTTTGAAACAATTTTTCTGGGATATTCATTGGAGAGAACTGCCAACAAGGTTTATGTGATTGATCAAAAGAAAATCATGGAGAGCACATATGTGACCTTTGATGATGACAAATGTCCAGGCTTGGAATGTCTTGATGAAAATGAAGCTGAAGCACTTGTATTTGAAAATCTTAACATCAACAGTGATTCTGATGAAGATGGTGAAGACAATGCACAAAAAATAATAAATTAAAAATCTACAGGATAAGAGAATCATGGAAATGGAAGCTCATCTCAAACACCTAAATTTCATAGCACAAACTCAGGGGGATAAAGAGGAGAAAGTTCTGCAAGTCATGCCAATAATGAAGAAAATGATGAAGCTACCAGTCAATAAACTCACACCAGAAAATGGGATAGAAGTCAGATACCAAATGTAATAATTGGTGATCCAAATGCTGGTGTAAGGACGAGGAGTGCAACTGCTAATGAGTGCCTATATGCATGTTTTCTATCTCACGTTGAGCCCAAGAAAAATGAAGAAGCTCTAATAGACCCTGATTGGATATCTGCTATGCAGGAGGAGCTCAATCAATTTGAAAGAAACAAAGTTTGGGAGTTAGTTCTTGCACCAAAGAATAAAAGTGTAATTGGAACACAGTGGGTGTACAGGAACAAGATGGATGAAAATGGTGTGGTTACCAGAAATAAAGCAATGTTGGTTGCAAAAGGCTACTCATAGGAAGAAGGAATTGATTATGATGAAACTTTTACTCCAGTTTTAAGACTTGAAGCAATAAGAATTTTTCTAGCATTTGCTGCACACCCAAATTTCAAAGTGTATCAAATGGATGTGAAAAGTGCCTTCTTAAATGGTGAGTTAGAAGAAGAAGTGTATTTACAACAGCCACCTGGCTTTGAAGATCTAGAATTTCCAAATTTTGTGTACAAACTACTCAAGGCTCTATATGGATTAAAGCAGGCGCCTAGAGTTTGGTATGATACATTGTTAGAATTTATGCTTAAACATGGTTTTACTAGAGGTACCATAGACAAGACTCTCTTCTACAAAAACCATGGTAATGACATGATTCTAGTCCAGATCTATGTAGATGACATTATCTTTGGCTCAACAAATGAGAAGTTGTGCCAAAGATTCTCTAAGCTTATGCAGAGTGAATATGAAATGAGCATGATGGGGGAATTAAGTTATTTTCTTGGACTTCAAGTTAGTCAAAGAAATGATGGAATCTTCATCAGCCAAACTAAGTATGTCAAGGATTTATTAAAGAAGTTTGGTATGGTTGATTGTTCACCTGCTTATACACCTATATCTACTGCAACAAAGTTGGATGAAGACAGAAAAGGCAAGAGTGTAGATATTTCAAGTTATAGAGGAATGATTGGATCATCGCTTTACTTGACTGCAAGTAGACCAGACATAATGTTTACAACATGTCTTTGTGCAAGATTTCAAGCCAATCCAAAAGAATCACATTTATTGGCTGTTAAAAGAATATTCAGATACTTGAAGGGGACTCCTAACTTGGGATTATGGTATCCTAAGGGAACTGGTTTTGAAGCTGTTGGTTACACATATGCAGATTTTGCTGGATACAGGTTGGACAGAAAGAGTACAAGTGGGAGCTTTCAGTTTCTTGGACAAAGACTTATATCTTGGCATAGCAAGAAACAACAATTTGTGTCAACTTCCACATCTGAAGTTGAATACATAGCTGCTGGAAGTTGCTGTGCTCAAGTGCTTTGGATTTAGAAATCAGCTAATGAACTATGGCCTAGTGTTACATAAAATTCCCATTATATGTGACAATACTAGTGCTATATCTATTGTGGCTAATCCAGTCAATCATTCTAGAACAAAGCACATTGATGTAAGGTACCATTTTATTAGAGAACATGCTGCAAATGGTATCATTGAGCTTATTTTTGTTCCAACAGAAAAACAACTAGCTGACATTTTTACTAAATCTTTGGATGAAGCTAATTTCACTAGACTTATAGGTGAAATTGGAATGCTATATTTTTCATCCTAAGGCAAGAACTCAGCTAGTGTGTTGCAGCAGATTAATTTCCAGTGAATCAACATTAATTTTATTTTATTGGAAATTAACTGAAATATGAAGTATAAATATTTCAGAAATCTCTGCATATTTATTCTTCAAAAATGAAAATTCAACTTGGAACTTTTCAAATTTTAAGTAAACTGCTCAAATGGTAATTTACATTCTTAATATGTAAAATCATCACAAGGAAGAATTAAAATTGATCAAGAGTATATAGAGAACTAAGTTCTCGATAAGTCTAGTTGGCTTATTGACAAGTCATTTTAAGACTTCTCGAATGAGTCCTCGACAAGTCAATTTACTGACTTCTCGAGTGACTCCTCGACAAGCATTATTATGACTTATCGATAAGTCACTGTAGAGTTCTCTACAAGTGTTAACTTACAGAGTTCTCTACAAGTATTATTTTCAGACTTATCAATAACTCAAAACTGAAATAATTTAAACTAATAAATTATTCAGGTAAAATACTCTTGGCAAAAATATTCTAATTTTATTATGAATTTATTCAAATAAAAATTAGAAACTTTTTAGTCCAATTCGGAGAAACTGGGTATTTATTTTACATCTCAATAAATCAATCTTTATTTATTTTCTACAAATAAATAAAATGACTTATCGAGATATCTCTCATTTCAAATTGACTTCTCGATAAGTATACTTCAAGTGTCTATTTCTGACTTCTCGACAAGTCATTATCTTTTACTATAAATACCCATACTTCTCGATACATATACAGACTTGCATTTTCGAGAACTCAAGTGACCTAGCTTTTCAATCCAAAATCGATTTCTCTCTCGTTTTTACTCCTTTCTCAAAAAAATTTCTTACCTGTTCATTCTCATCAATCAACAATGGCACTCAATGTTGTTAGAGCCACTATTCCATAGAAGGGAACAAACTACCTCACTTTTACTGATGCTAATCAAGCTCCTGACAATTTCAAGGGGTTTGTGAAACTTTTGGCTGAATCTTATCTTGCAGGATCTTTGACTACAAACCCTGTTCTATATCTGGATGTTCTGCATGAATTTTGGACTAGAGCAGTGGTGATGACTGATATGACTAACAACTCTCTCTCTATGGTGGTGATCTGCATAGTTGGAGGCCAACAAATTGAGTTTAAAGACCAAGATGTGAATAGAGCTTTGGGACTGCCAACTGAAAATCCGGTGGAGGTGCCAACTCCTGATGAACTGACAGAGTTTATGGACTTCATCAATTATGGTGGAAGAATCAACTTGTCAAGCTCGAAGATGACAAATCTAAGGAAATAATGGTCCTTTATCTTTCATTCTGTGGTGAGGGCCTTCACATACAGGAAGACAGGATATGACAACATTTCAAGTGTGGTGCAAAAGCTGGTGTACTCAATTGCCCATAACAGACACTTGAATGTTGGTCTATTGATCCTGGAAGAACTTGCAACCAGGCTAACAATGCCCCTGTCAGCTAGAGGCAGGGAAATATTCTTTCCTAAATTTATTATGTCTACTTTAAATAATAAAGTAATAGACATACACTTGTTAAATGGTATTGATAGTACAAAAATTGGGAATTGTAAGCAAGTGTCCAAAATAATATTTGGCTCACTTACTATTGAATAAGGTAAATGTAAGTATGAAAATCACTCCATTTATGATGGAGAGGTTTATGACTTAACCTTACCCAATGCCAGACATGAGATCTAATACACAACCTAGCACAACCATGGTCCCTGAACCTGTGGAAGTACAAACACAGGAACACCCACAGGGACCTTCCCAAGCTGAAAATATTTCTTCAAAACCTGTAGAAGGTAGGAAACCAACCACCTCATCCTCTCAAAAGGATGAGGTGAGTAAAAAGAAGAGAAATGGGGGTAATCTTGACAGTTTTGGAAGAGAGTGGTGAGGAACAAATTGTAGCTGAATCACCCCTGGTCAAGAGATCAAAGAAGAGTAAGAAACCTGAGTTCACCACTCAAGCCACCTCTGTCTCCTCCCAACAGGATGCAGTTGTAAAAATGGGGACTAAACAGACTCTAGATACATCCTCTCAATAGGGTGTATCTATTGACTAGAGCATTCACCCCAATGCACCTTGTACAGAGTCTGCACAGCCTGCACTTGAAGCAATTCAAGTGTATGGTAGGAGGAATAAGGATGACACACATAGTGAGAGCGCATATTTTGAAGCTCCCTCATCCATTCAGGGGGAGCTGCCAACACTCACATCTCAGCAACACTGTTTAATCTCTAAAATTTCTTCTCTTCCAACAACACTTGAATCTAATTCTCAAGTGCAAGATAAATCAAGTGACTAGGTTCAAGAAATCTTGCTCACTACCCAGACACCACATTTAGATGGTGAGAGGCTACTAGCTGGGTAGACCATGATGACACCATCAAAACCATGAGGGATTCATTAGTTTTTACTGAAGACCCCATAGAAGTCACCAATACACCTTCATATGCAAATCAGTCTTCACAGATTGTAAGGTTTGAGGGTAGTACTCCTGAGGGGGAGCTATCTAAATCCTCTCCAATTCAATTGGAGGTCCCTCATGTAAGGACAACTCCTCTCAAAACCCTAGCTGAAATTGCCTTAACAATTGAAGTTGGGAGTACAATTGCCAATGACCCTTCTATGGGAGAGGCAAGTTTATCACTTTCAAGTTACAGTGCTTTGCAAGAAGCACAAGGGTTTGAGACTGGTGCACATGACAGTAACCCGGTCAAATCCCCTCCAATTTAATTGGAGGTTCCTACTTTAAGCGAGGAACAACAACTTGTCAAAACCACAGAGCAATCTGTGAGTAAAACTGTGACTTCAGTCACAGGTGGTTATGATGCTCAACCCTCTACTTCTCAATCACATCTCATCTCTCAATGGCTCCAAGACTCTGAAACTCAACCACGACTATTGTAGATCTTAGGGTTAATCAACTTGGAGGCATGGCTCAAATCTCACAGCAACTACTCACATCTAATATGTCCAACCAAGACTACTAAGCCATCATGCTCTCCTACCAGGATGATGTGGAAGATAATCAAGCAAAGATTGTTGATGAAACTGGTCAGGATGCCAACTGTGATGCTTGGTTGGACAAGGACTTCACAATTGAGATGGATAGTGTGCTAGCAAAATTCAGAGAGGAGTACATTACAATCTTGGGAAGCAATGCCAGATCCCTCACTCCAAAGGAGGTATATGATGCCATCAATGAGGTCTACAAGGCTCAAATCAAGGATTTCCACAACTTTGGAAAAGCTATACAAATAACATTGAATGGACATCAGGACAAAGTAATGAAGATAGTCAGAGAAAAGATGGACCAAATCAACCTTTTATAAATTGAGATCAAGAACTAATTTAAGACCTTCTCATAACAAATGTCTAGGTATGATCTTAGTGGGATTGATAAAGTGTAAATCAACTCAAGGAATCATTTATAGCCTTGCACAAAGTTGTTCAAGATCATATCAGCTAAATCAATGACACAAAGTTAAAGTTGGATCAAATGCACGCTGCAAGATACACTCCTTCACCTTTGGTCATGGATGAAATTCAAAAATTTAGGCAAGCTACTTTTGGTCAATCTACTGTAACCTCTACTACAAGCTCTTCTTCTTCTTCTCAAGACATTCACGAATTGAAAACTCAGATAGCTTCCTTGGAAAACTCAAATGCTTCTCTCAACACTCAAGTTCAGGCTTTGACTTCTCTAGTCAAAAGCCAACAGACAGATATAAAGACCCTGATGGACTCCCATAAGCACCTTCAAATGCAAAACTCTGTTGCTTTGGGAGCCATCATGGGAAAGCTCAACATTCCTCTTCCATCTCTTCCAGAATAGGTAAGGCCTGAAATTCCTACTCCCCTTCTTATGCCTGCCAACAAGACTAAGGGGGAGATAGAGGCTAGGCTGGAAAAATCCATATCATCTCAACAAGTCCAGGGTGCTGAAAAGAATTTAAATTAAGAAGTAGATCTTGACATGGAGAGACTTATTAGGGCTGGAAGTACCAAGTCTAAGCAAAGAATTTGATGAATTGCTTAAGGCCCTAAAAGCTTCTCTAAATAATAATCACGTCACATACAAAAAGGCCCTGGACAAGATAATAAATTTCCTAAGGGTGATCATGGTAAATCAAGACAACTTTCTGTAAAAAAGGATAATGATCAACACTAATGACTCTGGGATAGATGGGTGTATGCGGGTGTTCCTTAACTATCTGGTCTCAAGGAGGGCATCTGTGTTGGATATTCTGATAACCAAAGTCAGAGTTGTAACTCATGAAGATACCTTATTGCTGACTGAATTGAAGAATACACAAGTGGCTGCTTTTCCAGAAGCATACCTACAGCCAAGCAAGGGAATAGCATACATCTTTCCAAACACCAAACACTTCAAATATTTCCAAATCCCTAAACAATGTGTCATAGCCAACAAAAAGCTTATCATGATTCTGGAAACTGGCTTAAAATCTAAGAAGAATAAGAACTCTAATGATATAGAGATGATAAAACTATTGGGGAGATATCTGAATGATACTGAAGCCAACTTGCCCAAGACTCAAATCAAAAAGGATGATTTGGATGATGATGAGCAGAAGAAAGATGATCAAAATCCTTCTGGCTTAAATCCAAGTCAATCCACTAAGCCATCTAGCAGCAAGGGTGGTAAGAAGAAGAAGGAGGATGATAAGAAAAATAATGAGAAGAAGAGAGCCAATGAGAGGAGAAGTAAAAGAAGACATCATGGTTCAGAACCACAACAAACCCTAAAAATCCAAACACAACTAGCTCAACCTTTAGCTCAACCTACAAAATCAACTATCTCAAACATTATACCTGTTAGTGTATACTGAAAATATTTATTTGAAGTATGTACATTTATTTCTGGCCAGTTTATTTGAGAATCATTTGAATGTTTACATGTTGTCTAATATTATATATTGTGAACAATCTAGTATCAAATGGGATACAGAATATTAGATTGTTAAATACGGTTATATAATATAATAAGGTTCACAGCACATGTGGTGTTGGATAATCCACTAGTATGGCTGTAGTATTATTTAGATTAGTTTATATTGACTAATAAATAATACTAGTATACTTTGTGTATATTGAACATGATCAAATTTAGAATTGTTCCCTTAATACTGATTAAGAAGGAGAACTAAGATTCTATGTTATTATTAATGCTTAGGTTCTTAATCCGGAAATAGTAATTGACACGTGTATATTATTTACATGCTTTGATTTATATATGAAATAATTCTTTTGAATTATATCATTATATTTTGGGTGATGGAATTATATACATGGTGGATATTATTTATTGAAGGAATCCATGTCCTGATAATATTCGGGTTAATGATGTCCCCTTGAAAGCTCAAAAAGATTTAATTATGTGAAACCCTGCAGGTGGAATTTATTCTGGCATAATTAAATAAAGGTTGAGTGGATGATCAAGGATAAAAGATATTAATTAAATAAATTATCAGTAATTTATTTAATTAATGGACATATGATATTTTAAACATGGGGAATTTAATAAGCAAATAATATTGGAACTGAATTAATTAAATTACGGTATTAGGAAAGGTAGTGCAAATATTAATTCTTTAGTGGATTGAATTAATATTTAATTACATTGGGCTAGGCTCAAGATGTAATTAGAAGGCCCAACCTAATTATCCATGGTCCCTATTGTAGCCTATATATATTCTTATTCTCTTCTTGCTTGGGATTGTGTGAAAACATATTGTAGCCACCAAGGAGCAAGAAGAGAGGATTACTTGAGAAGACGGAGGCCACACTTCGCTCAAGGGAATTTGGGAATACAATAGAAGAGCGTGGAATCAACCATTAACAAGGTAATCCTCTTTTCGTAATCTTTATCGTAAAACTTAGTAACACCCTAAGTCCGTGGTTCCCAACAATTGGTATCAAGAGCCTGGTAATGGGTTCTATGTTTTATGATATAATATCCATGTCGTAATTATATATGCGTGTATATAGTGTTTTGCTTGTATTGTTTTTGATGCAGGTTGTTAATCCACTATTATGGCCATGTATATTTTAATTATATGTTTGGATCCCACGTGGTTTAATCGTGGTTAATTTTTGTTTTGGTTTCCACGTGGTTTAATCGTGGTTGTAATTTACACGAGGGTTGATCGTGTTAGAATAGATTTTACAAAATTAGTTTTGTATTAGATCTATTTTTTTTAATTGTTCCGGGTATTTTGTAATAGTTATGTGCGATCAAAAATCAATTCCGGTAGTTTTTTGTTCCGCTGTGCGATTACAAGGGGCAGCTGGGGCTGCTGGGGCTGCTGGGGCCGCGGCGGCAGCTGGGGCTGCTGGGGGCGTCGGGGCGCACTTGGGGCAGATTTTTTTTGATAGCTGGATTTTTTTTCAAGGGCCATAATAGTGGAAAATTTATTTTAATTTTTTCCATTAAATTTTAAACATTGCTTTAATTTATTGATTATGTGTGTCGTTAATTATGTGTGTAATTCTTTTAAAATTGCATGTTTAACTTAATTAGGACGACATGGACATAAATTTTATTTATTGCTTTAATTAAATGTTATATGTTGCTAAAATTATGTGTGTATTTTGAATGCATGATTAGACATAATTATAACAACATAGGGCCCCATTTAATTTTAAAATTCCTCAATTTTAATAAAAAAAAATTCTAAGTGGGAGAGGGAATTAATATGAAATTAAATCCCATGGTCTCCATTATTGGTTGTAGGTAATTTAACATAAAGACGAATATAAATTATATATACGTCACCCATCGTGGCATGTAATTTATGGTGTCTAGAATGTTATAGAAATTACTAGAACAAACTTCTTAAATTAATAAATTTTGAAAGGAATAAATACGGATTTTCTTTATTTCTGATTTGGGGCGATTTTGTCAAAAACGGGTTCATCGAACTTGTAAGGCTGTGGGTTTTAAGCGAGACCGATGTGACTCCTCCACTACCTGGAAATCAAACCATTGATGAATATTGAATTGAAGTATTCTATTCAAGGCAAATTTACGAATATTGAAAGGTATACACGCTACCCATCGTGGCGTACCAAGTTCCATAGATTTAAAATAATTTAAGATTTGATGATGGTATACACTTAGCTATGAAATGTAATATAGTCCACCCCAACGTGGCATATTGTTTAGTAATAGGACCGAAGTAACATTTAAATAAAATTAGGTGGTATACATGTCACACATCGTGGCGTACCAGAAGCTTATGGTGTTTAGATGTTAGTGCATTAAATTTTAATAATTGTTAGAGGAATCAATAGATCTTAATAATTAATGCACCCTTATTTATGTGATGTTTTTATGCATGATTCTCAGGATAAAATGGGCTTTAATCCACTATTCACCATACTTAAGGATAACAAACTTACCGGACCTAACTATATTGAATGGAAACGAAATTTGGACATTGTGTTGACTGCTGAGGAGTACAAGTTTTGCACTTATGAACCCAAACCTGAACAGCCTGCTGTTGATGCTCCTGAAGATGAGAAAGAGTATTATAAACGGTGGATTAAGGCTGATGAGATGTCGCGATGTTACATTCTGGCAGCAATGTCGGGTGTTTTGCAGCATCAACATCAGTCTATGGCCACTGCTTCGGATATGCTCTTTAATCTCAAGGAACTTTTTGGAGATCAGAATAGGGCTGCTAGGCAAGTAGCCATGAAGGCTTTAATGAACACTCAGATGGCTGAAGGCACACCTGTAAGGGATCATGTTCTCAAGATGATGTCGCATTTGAATGAGATAGAGATCCTTGGTGCTGAACTTGACGGGGAAACCCAGATTGACATTATCCTTATGAGCTTGTCCAAGAGTTTTGAGCAGTTCCGCTTGAATTACAACATGAACAAGAGGCAGTATAGTCTCGCGGAACTGCTGACAGAACTTCAGGCAGCTGAAGGATTATTTCGGCAGAGTGTTCAAGTGAATGTGGCTGAGAAAGGTTCTTCCTCTAAGCCGAAAGGTATTAAGAAGAAGAAAAAGGCTCAGACACAGAAAGCTGTGAAGGCAGTGGGAGTTCAGGGTGGTGTAAAAAAGCCTAAGGGAAAGTGCTTCAGATGCAAACAGTTAGGTCACTGGAAACAAGATTGTCCTCTTCCTAAGAAGACAAATAATACTGGTATGTCTCTTTCTCTAGTTACAGAAACATTTATAGCGGCTATATCTACGAGCATTTGGTGTGTAGATACATGAGCCACTGATCATGTTTGTAATTCTATGCAGGGGTTCCAACTATCCAGAATGCTTAGAGATGGTGAGATATACGTGTTCATGGGAGATGCTACGAAAGTAGCAGTAGTTGCAGTAGGAGTTATTTATTTATCTTTTGGTTTTGATAGGATTTTGGTTTTGAACAATTGTCTTTATGTACCTTCTTTTAGAAGGAATTTAATTTCGGTTTCTAAACTTGCTTTGGATGGTTATAATGTTTGTTTGGATCGTAATATTTCTATTATGATGAATAAACGAATTATATGTTCTGGTACATTGCAAGACAATTTGTATATAATTAATCCTAGTCAACCTGCACTGCAACTGCAATTTAGGGAATTGAACAACACATCTTCTAACTCTACTAAAAGAAAGGAACCTTCTAGTTTGAACCAAACATATCTTTGGCACTTGAGATTAGGTCATATTAACTTGAGCAGGATTCAAAGACTGGTAGTAGACGGGCCTTTAAGCTCATTGGCAGTTGAGCCATTTCCAGTTTGTAAATCCTGCTTGGAAGGTAAAATGACTAATAAGCTCAGGATTCTTTACATAAGTTCTAGCTTTGGTGATCACCACATCATTTTCTATTATCTCTGGTTCAATAACCATAGGAATTTTTGGACCCTTCTTTAACACTTCCAGATATTTGGGATTAACAACTTGTAAAAACAATAGCCTCTTCTTCTTCCACATGATATAATTTTCTTTATCGAATAGTGGAATTTTAACGGTTCCAACTTTTTGTGTAGTCATTATGAATTTTTGAGTGAATAAAAAATTCAAGGAGTGAAAGAAACACAAAAGTCTAGGATCTTGATTTGTACGTTAATCAGAAGGCTCTGATACCAATTTTTAGGTCCCAATATGTTTGTAGAAGGGGGGTTGAATACAAACAATACCGTTTAATCGAATAAAATGCGGAATAAAAATTGAAACAAAATTCAAGTTAAATAAAACGTTTATTAAACTTGAAATGTGTTACAACAACGGTATCTGTTACAAGGAATTAATCTCAATTTAATTATCACAAATTTAGAATAAATTCGACATGAACTTTTTCTATTTTTGCAATAATTAGAATCAAATGCTAAAAGCGATTTGAGATTAAGTTCTAGGGATTTTGATCCGCTAGATAGATACACAAGAACAACAAAAGAATTTCTAGTGGATTGGATTTAACAATAACTGCTAGAAATAAATGCTCTGAGAATTTTACAATTATTTCTCTGCTTCTGTTTATTTTGTGTTCTTCAGTGGTTGGCTGTGTATTCAAATGTGTTGACAAAATGATCTGCTTCTGTTTGTTTAAGTAAACAGATCACTCGAATTGAATCAGCATGACATTCGGCAAGACAATCCAAAATGAACTAGCAAGACAATCCAAAATGAACTGGTAGAACTTTCGGTAGGACAATTACTTGACTTGGAAAGACTATCGGTAGGACAATAGAATGACTTGGTAGAACTATCCAGAAAGACTTGGTAGGACTTTCGGTATGACAATCCAATTGTCATACCAGTTCAAATCTGTTTGGCTGATTTTCTTTTTGAATATAAATCCAAAATCATTTCTGAAAAATGCATAATATTAATTCAGAATTAATTAACCAATTAATTCAATTAATCAATAAATTAATCTTTGCAGATTTAATTTATTTTCTTAATTAATTTAAATGACTTAATTAATTAATAGAGAATTAATACTACTCTTGAACATCAACCACTCTTCTGACAATCTTCTGAAAATCACTGAATCCATTTCACCACTTGAATGTTGACACTCGATGTACTGTCTGGTTCATGAATGACTAACTTCTGTGATGTTTCTCCAAGTCTTGATTTTTTTCAGATTAAATTCCTGTAATTAATTGATACCCTAACGAGATCTCTGTCACTTGGTTAAATCTACAATCTTGATTTATATCACTGAGGCTTGATCAATTACTTGAGCTTCTTCCAGTGAATCTTCAAGTCTGTAGATGAACAATGTTTCTTAACCCTTTGACATATGTTACTTTGTGAGATCTCTCCGACGATAGATCCACTATTTACTTATTACATTCTTATTTGAGTTGAGTTAAATTCTCGAATAAACAAATAGGCTTAACATATGCCTTTCAATCTCCCCCTATTTGTTTGTTAGACAATAACAACAAATACCTAGAGGATAACTCAACTAACAAATAAGAAAAAGATATAAACAGTAATGCAAAGTAAATAGCAGAAAAGTTCTGGATTGTATTTAACATTTTCCAGATTCCAAAAGAAATTTACAAGTGAATACAAGATAGATGTTCCTCTAGCCTGAACATATAACTACATTAGTCTATCTTGATTCATAAAGCTCTAATCATATTACATTGAGTTTTGAGCTAATTGACTTCAGTTGTCTTCTCTTCTGACTTCACCTTCTTCTAAATCTTGAAGCAACTCCTTGTCAAAGACACGATCCTTTTCTGAAGTGAAGCTTGCTGGTCTGACTGGTTGAACTCCAACTGACTTCAGCTTATTCTTGAACTGATTATACCTTTTAATATTCTTTTCATAATAAGCTTGAATCAAATCAGCAGCTTGAGTCTTCAACATGGATGAGTATCCAGCAGTTCTTAAATGATGTTCCATCCAGACCAGATGCTTAGCTGAGTAGTCTTTAAGAGATTGTGCATCTAGCTGACAGATTTGAAGACAATCAGACTTAAAGAATCTCACCTGATGAGGATTGTTGACCACTTGAGGACTAGCCCTGCTGGCAAACTCTTTAAGCCTTTCTCGAAGAACTTCATTCAATTCTGAGCTTCTTTTTACTTTATTGAGAATAACCCAAATCTCTGACAAAGAACGATTCTCAAACAGATGAACTGACACCTTGAAAGATCCTTCACTCTGACAATATACAAAAATGCTCATCTCATTTAGGGATCTGTCAAAAGCAGCTGTGATCCTTGAGACTTCAGTCTTGATAACATTCATGTACATGTCATTGTTAGGATTTGAGATTTCCAGCTTGTCAAGAAGATGTAGGAACTGCCTATCATTGTTAGTGCTCAGCTGAGGCATATCAAGTACTCTCCTAGCTTCATCCCATTTTTCACCAATCTTCAGTCTGACATTTCTTCTCCTTTCTTGAGCCTTAATGTCATGAAGACGTTGCTTTTGAAGAGTTTCTGTTCTTTGTATGTCTTTCCTCATGTCAATGATCTAGGAGACCTTTTTGAGTTCAGCTTCTTTTCTTTTCATCTCTGACTGCTGCTGCTGAAACTCTTTCTCAAAGATAGGATCCACTGTAGCTTCCTCTTCTCATTCTCCAAAATCACTTTCCTCTTCAGCTTCAAATAAACCATCTTTATCTTCCAAGACTGGTTCAGTGGGAATGTCAAAAATATCAAAGTCATCCTGTTCTCCACTGTAGTAGACATCATCAGCCTTTCCTTTGTCTCCAACAGAGGTATCTTTTTCTTTTCCCTTTCCACTACTCCCTTTCTTCTCCCCCTTAGTTGAGGGATCCTCTACTGACTTTCCTTTAGAACCTCCAGGACCTCCATCACCTCCAGAGCCTGAGCCTCCACCAGATGACCCTTCAAAGTAAGTTCTTTGTTCTTCATTAGGGCAGTGAGAATTCTTGATCATGAAATACAAGTGTTTCATCCCTTCATTAAGATGTTCCATGCCCGTTTCTATCTTTAGAAATCTGGAGGAGTCCAGTGAATGATTCATTTCAACCAGGTCTTCAAGAGAAGTCATTCTTGTATGTATTGAGCAGAAGTTAGAAATGTCATCAGCTGATAAAGTTGGAGTTTCCTGAATGGAATTGAGCTTTGGTATGACAGTGGTCTTGAGATCTGAGATATCATCCTGATGAGTGCTAGCTGATTGTTGACAGAGGTGGAAGAAGAAGACCGTTCAACCACTTGTGCTTTGAATGATTTAGCTTCAGCTTGGCTTTTAGCAAGTTCTTCTTTTAAAGCAGCAATTTGAGCTAACAGGTTTTCAGTGTCTGTGTCTGTGTGTGCTCTCACCTGAATTTCACTCGTGTTTGGTTCACTCACCTCACGTGCTTGTGTTTCTCTCAATATAATTGCTCGTGAGGAGTCTTCCTGTTGCTGTTCTTCTGTACCTGCAATTAAAATCACCCTAGCCTCTTCAAGAGAGGTTAGTGGTGGTGCAATGGGAATTCGCGAGTCCCGATCCTCAGTCAAACCTATCATTTCATGTGAAATAGATGTCTGAATTGCTTCAGGGATAGATTGACCGAGTTGCCCTGCACTTTCTCTAGATAAATCTGCGAGTGGAGAATCCCGTGAGGGAGCCAGAGGTGTTGGATCTGGGAGAGGAGAAAACGACTCTATTAAAGGTGGCTGAGAGTCAGATTTTCCCTCAGAAGCATGTGACTACTTTTCTGCCGTAACTATGGCAGGCACTGTAACAGACTCTATGTGCACTCCTCGCTCCGTGTCCTGAGTAACATCTACGGGTATGTATGGTTCCATTATGAGTAATGGAATTGTGCTTGACTCAGTACAAGATGCCATGGCCCTATGGCGAATTTCAATAGATTCATCCTGTTGAGAGAATGTCTCTAGTAACTGTTCATTGGCCATTTCAAAGTCCATGTCCTGTTGGGAGGACAAGGATGGGCTTTCAGATGCCTCAGTATATGTTCTTCTTTTCTTGGGAGGAAGCAGAGCTGAGGGTTCACTCACATTCAACAATACACTACTTCCTATTAACCTTCTGGGTAACATTTTAGACAGTGGGGGAGAGGTTGAGATATGTTGTGACTCTGTGTTTGGCTCTATGACCTGGGATTGAAGCTGTGGTTCTACAACTTCATGGTCAGTCCTATCAACCACTGGGGGTCTTTCAACAAAAGTAGGAATGGAGTGAGAGTGAGGAATTACTACCTGTAATGGAAGAGCATCTGATGTTGGAGGAGCCTGGGTGGCTTGAACCACTGGAGGTTGAGCTTGCTGTTCATGACCGGGAAGATTGAAAATAGGTAAAGGAATATAAGTGGCCATGAAAGTAGATACAAGTATTGGAACTTGCATGAATTTGAAGGTTGTGTCTTGGCGGGTGTAAATCTTTTTGCTTACAGGAGGGGGTTCGGTTACTGCGGAGTTAGCAAAAAGGGCTTTATGCTCAGGTGTGAGAAGATGATCTGCTATAAGCATGAGAAAACGAGCATAGTAACACGAGACCCTACGATTTGTAGAATGATCACGTAAAGCAGTAGTGAGATGTCTTAAGAGAATGGGTAAAAGTAGTTTGCCAAAATTGATCCTTTGATTGAAAACAACCGCAAGACCAATATACTGCAGAGTGGAAGTGATGTTGTGAAAGTTGGATTTAGTGCAGTTGGCAAACACTTTAGAAAGTGTATCAAAGAAAATGTCCCATTCAGACACCAAATTGGATTTTGAAAGTTTGGTTAAATTGATCACCCCCTGATAGTGAATAGCATGGAAAAAGTTTGAAATATCATTTTCAGAGGGCAAATTACAGAAATTGTCCATAGGAAAATTCAAAGCTCGATTGACGACTGTTTCATCAACCACATACTGTGTGTAATAACCCCAAAATTTTGAACTTTTTGTAACCCTTATGAATAGTGTTTTAGCTGAATGAGAAAACTTTTCATGCCACACTATGTAGGGGTTCTGTTATGGATATTCTGAGATTTTATTAGTACTCTATATGGTATATAAGTGTATGTAAAGATCGTCAGAATCCAATTTCGAACACTTTGATTTTTCCCGAAAATCCACTAGATACGGAAGGAATTGAGTATAAGGTAACATGATAAAAAGGATTTAAATTAAAGGATTATAAGATAGGGTCATAAAAGGAATATAATATATTGAGAAAGGTTAAGGGAACCTAAGTAATAAGATCCCGGGTATGATCCCTCAAACGATAAATGAAAACGACAGTTAAGCGAACCGTATAACAGATCAGCGGTCATTAGGCAAACAATTAGAAGCTAATCAAAGAGATTAGTGGGGATGATGTTATCCAACCAATAGAAAGAGGACAAAGGAGGGATGATGACATCACAAAGTGATGCAAGCATGACATAAGAAGGAAGGAAATGTGGTGGAATATTAACCACACAAAACCAAGGTTAATTTGGTAATTAACCTAAAACAAATCAAATAAGCAACCAACCAAAACAAATCAAAACAAAAACACAAAACATTTCATCTTCTCCAAGCTTTACTCTCGGCTTTTTACTATTTCAAAGAAAAGAATTTTCAAAATCCAAGTTCAAGGCTTCCTAAATTGGTAAGATAATTCCCTAGTATTCCATATGCATAGTTATGGCTATTCTATGAGTTTAAGCCTCCAAATCATTCACAATCTTCTTCAAGAAATCAATGAAGAAGACAATGAATAGTGACTTCATGAATTTTAACTTGATTTTCTTGTTTTTCCTTTAAGATCCAAGCATCCCTAAGTCATCTCAAGGCTTCTTAAGGCTTCCTAGCTACTCACACCACTTCAAGGAAGGTATATCATCTCCAAACCCTAGCTTTACTATGTTAAATAGGATGATTTTAGTTGTTATGGTGATATAGTAGCTTAATGCTTGTTGGTTTAGAATTTGGGTTGGAGTGGTAGTGAAATGGATGGTGGATCTTGTTGTTTTGGTTAAAAGAACTTAGGTATAGTTAAATTCAAGCTTAAGCATAAGTATAAATGTTAATATTGAATTGATTGGGGCTGCTATGATGTGGTATAGATGGAGTTTGGATTGGGATGTGATTGTGGCTTGATTATGGGTTGAATTGGAAGGGTATAAAATTGGGAAATCGCGTAAACATAGCCGTCGTAATGTCCGATTTACTTTAGGCTGTTTTTTTTCTTAACATTAGGACCCGAGAACTCACTGCTAGATTATGACCATTGCCATGTTTAGATAGTTCATGTTACGATCTTCATTTTGATATGTAGTTCGTTTAATTCCGATGTACGGTTTAGGAGAAACGACCGTTTTAAGTAACGGCGTTTCGCGAACGAAACTTTTCCCCTCGCCTTACTTTGAAACCTTGGTAAAGGACCTTAAATGACTAATTAGAGTATGAAACAATTGTGTTAAGTGGATTAGGCAGTTGGTAAGGTACTCGCGAAAGAATCGCCTTAAAACTCGTAATGATTAATTTATTAAAAATGGTGGAGCCGAGGGTACTCGAGTGACTTAAGAGAATCAGTAAGCGCAAAACGAGCGTTAGAGTCTAAGTTGGTTAAAGTATAGATTTACAAGTGACTTTGGTTTAATTCCAACTTACTTGTTGTTTATAGGTTACTAGACTCGTCCCGAGCCATTTGTAACCCCCAGTCGCTCAGGCAAGTTTTCTACCCGTTATACTGTTGTTGTGATGTATATATGTATATGCATTATCTTGTGATAGATGCATGTTGGTTAATTAGCAAATGTTGCGATATATTGAAGCATGCTGATAAGGTATATATATGCATGCCTGTTTCGTATTCTTGCCATATATATCTGTTGGTTCAGTTGATAATACCTATGCTAGAGAATAGTAGTAATTTGCATATACCCTTAGTATAGGGACCCAAAGGTGAAAACATTTTCTAAAACCGGGAGTCGAGGATCCCGAGTAGATTTTATATATATATATTTATATATATATATATGGTTATAGTTTCCAAAACTATTAATCGAATAAGGTTTATTCGATAACTTTATTTTATTATTGAATATTATTTCGAATATTCATCCGAGGACTTATGACTCCATTATTTTATTATTGAATATTATTTCGAATATTCATTCGAGGGCTTATGACTCAGCTTATTTTATTTATTAAATATTATTTGAATATTCATTTGAGGATCTATGTCTCCGATTATTTGCTGAGATATATTCTTTATTTTATTAAAGAATAAGGTGTCGATAATCAAACTCACTTTTGATATTCAAATAAAGATAATTACTTTCGTATAAGTATATCTTTAATTAATTAATATTCATTTCAAGAATAAGTTTTAAAACTTCTACTTCAATTATTTTTTATAAAGATTATTCTTTATGGGAATATTATTTAAATAATAATATTCAGATATTTTCTAATATATTGGGACTGATTTACCTTGTTAAATCATCATCACTCCAAACATTCATAAAAATGTTTTGCGAGTCTTCAAAATGATTTTTAAAAGTTAGAGCGGATCCCAAAACTCATTTTTATATTTAAGATCCTCCTTTCGAAGGGGATTTAAATACTCGCTCAAAACCTGAGGGATCCGGCTCTGTGATGTGTTTTATATTTGCAACAAGGTTGCTATTCTGATAAAAGAGTTTTTGATTACTTACCCAACACTCGGGAAGTAAAATTCTTGGAACAAGTTAATCCATTAACAGACATCGCCTGGGAAATATCGGTGAGTTTTCCTTTCCAACTAGATAGGACTTCTTGGTGGAGCCGTATCAACAAGTTTCTACTTGGGCAAAGTGGGGACGAGCTTTACGTTTCAGAGTCATGGATTTCATCTGAACTAGGAGTGGCGTAAGTGGCCGAGTAGCGCCGTCCCAGCCGTATTATTATATTGGCCCAAATGGCCTGGAAGTTCCGCTAAGGCGGTCCATTCCTTAGGAGTTCAGTGTTCGGTTGACAAGTAAATCCGACAGGTTCTCCTCTACATGTAGAAAATGGTGGGGTTGTACTACTACGACTGATCATCGTAAGTGGTCTTCCTGGCGCGGCAAACTCCCGTAATGAGTTCATCATCCAATTGGATATTTCTGCAACACTACCCAGAGCACTTCGATAGAAAGGCTACGGTTGGGCGATTGTTGAGTGTTGGCAGGGTCAAGTTTTCAAAATGATGTTTGCATCAAATGAAGTATCTCGTAACTTCATTTTATTTTGATGATATTTCAAAGATTGATTCTATATAAGTTTTGTCTTGTAGCTTCATCTAGGGGATGAACTAATTATAACTTGAACGGTGGTAGTTCAAGTAGTATTTGGAAATGATATAAGTATATTGGAGTATCTTGTAACTTCATCTTTTAAAAACTTATATCTAGTAAATGATTATCTTATGCATGACAAAGATTTTCAGAAAAACGTTGAGACAAGGTTAGATATATGAGATCACCTTGCAACGATATTTTTATATAGTTATAAATTGTAACTCTGAGTATATTATGCATGGAAGATGACTTCCAAGATTTTGAAGAGTATATATACATATATACTGAATATTTTGCGACTTGGTCGCGTTAAGATATCAACTTGGTTTATTTCTTTTGACCAAGACTTTCATGAGTACTATGAGAAGGCTCATATATTGTTAATCATTATACATATTATTTTGGTGGGCTTGCTGCTCACCCTTGCTTTCTTCTTTCATCACACAACAACAGATAGAAAAGATGAACAGGACCAAGCTCCCGATTCGCGAGCGGATAGGAAATGTTCTGCAGTTTCCTATAGGTGTTGATGTCGCTGTAGCTGAGGTAGGAACTACCAGTAGGCTAGGCTTTCACCTTTCGATGTACCAGATTTATGTATATTTATGAATTGTAATAATGGCAAAGAAAATATAAATTTATTCAGAAAACCTTTTAAGTTATATTGGCAGATAAATGTGGAATAAAATGACTTGTGATTGTTTTTGGATGTTCATCTCTGAGACTATAACTTGTGGTATGTGTGTTTATTGTGGGATCACAGTACAGAGTAGTTGATTAATTATTAAGATTGGGTGTTATTAAGGGAAATGGAACTCGTGACAACCCGGATCCCCGACCCCGGATTTGGGGGTGTTACACTGTGTGTTTGCCACGATGAATGAAAACGATTTAAAATCATCGGCCACAGTAGAGGTTGTGCAAATTAGTCTTAGCAGATCAACATTTAAAATCACATTTGATTTAATAGCAGAGCTAACAATCGAATGGTCATTTAAAAATCTAATCCACGGTTTAAATTTTTCTACATCACATTTATTCTGGATTAAAATAATTTGGAACAAGATTATGCGAAACAATTTGGAAATTGAGAGCCATTTAAAATAATAATAAGACACACACTTTCAGAATTTTAAGAATAATATTAAGAAAATTCGAATTAATTAAATTAATTTAATAATTCGAATTAAATTAATTATAATCGAAAAATTTAGACAGAAATGTATCTCGTTAAAATTCTTAATTCACAAACGCAGATTTGAAAAACCAAAAAACACAAAACAGAAATTAAAATTAAAAATAAAATAATAAAAAAAACTGATTTTAGGGAAAAATCGAATTGAAGTAAAAGAAAAGAAAGAAAAAAAATGGGCAGCACTTTTGTAAGTATATACGTGTATGTATATATCACAGGAGTGAAGTTTTAGTTTGCTGAGTAAAAACTCGAGCAAGGAAGGTAATGCAGGAAGATTTGATTTGGTTTGAATATGAGAGAGAGAGAGAAGAGAGAAAAAAAACTGAAAGACTGTTAAAATTTTTAACAAAAACAAAAGAATTGATTGAATGACTTAACAAAACAACAAAAAAACTTATAAGTAGACGACCGGTATGATAATTTGGGATAGTCTTACCGATTGTCATACCGATAGTCTTACAAGACAAAATCAAATTAGAAAATAGAAGAAATAAGAGTAATAAAAATAATAAACACCAAATATATATAACTGGTATGCCAACCTGATAGTCATACCGATTGTCATACCAGTATAAAATAAAAGGAAAATATTTATATATAAGGTTTATAACTGGCAAGACAATTGATAGTCATACCGATTGTCTTGCCAGTATAAAACTATACTGATAACCAAAACAACACAATTGTATACTGAAATGACTTTCTGCAAGACAATTTCAATTGTCTTGCCGATTGTCATTCTGGAAATAAAACAATTATAAACAGAATTAGTATGTACATATTTATATATATATGTACTGAAATGATTTTCAGCAAGACAATTTTAATTGTCTTGCCGATTGTCATTCCAGTAGAAAGACAATTATATACTTCCAGAAAATATTTATAAAAACAAAGACAATATTTCAGAATTAATTATTTTTATTCCAAAAATAGATTTTTGTTGAATTTTAGCAAGTAAAATTCATAGAAAAATATTTTTAGAGAAAATAAAATATTCTGAGATATTTGAAATTAACAAGAAGAGTAAATAAAACAGATAAGATAATATAAATTACATAGAATTAAGCAAGAAATATGATAAAATGATAAAATAAATTTGCAAATGAATTTTTCATTTATGAAAAATTCATTTGTAAATTCGCTCAAGAACAGATTTCAGATATTCACAAGTTTAATCACTAAAGCTATTCAACATACCCAATTTACCAACTAATTTGGTAAATGTGGATTCATCAAGAGGTTTAGTGAAAATATCTGCTATTTGTTCTTCTGTTGGAACAAAAAATAGTTCAACAGTACCATTCATGACGTGCTCTCTAATAAAATGATACCTGATGTCGATGTGCTTTGTCCTCGAGTGCTGCACAGGGTTGTTGGTGATGGCTATTGCACTTGTATTGTCACATAAAATAGGAATTTTGTTCAATACAGAGCCATAGTCTCGTAGCTGGTTCCTAATCCACAAGATCTGAGCACAGCAGCTTCCAGCAGCAATATATTCAGCCTCGGCCGTTGAGTTGGAAACTGTTTGCTGTTTCTTGCTGTACCATGAGACTAGCCTGCTACCTAGGAATTGACAACTCCCTGAGGTGCTTTTCCTATTAACAACACTTCCTGCGTAATCTGAATCTGTATATCCAACAAGGTTAAAACCAGATTCTTTAGGGTACCAAATACCTAGATTTGGTGTTCCCTTAAGATATCTTAAGATTCGTTTAACAGCAACGAGATGAATATCTCTAGGATCCGCTTGGAACCTTGCACATAAGCATGTAGCATACATAATATCTGGTCTACTTGCAGTAAGATAGAGTAATGAGCCAATCATACCTCTGTAGCTTGTGACATCTACCTTAATGGAGTTTTCACATGGTCCAAGCTTGACAACTGTAGTTGCCGGAGTCCTTGCTGATGCAGAATCCTCTAGATTGTACTTTTTGAGGAGTTCTTTGAGATACTTGGATTGACAAATAAAAGTTCCATCTAACATTTGATTTACTTGTAATCCAAGAAAGAACTTCAGCTCTCCCATCATGCTCATTTCAAATTTGCTGTGCATTAACTTAGCAAATCTCTTGCAGAGATTATCATTAGGAGACCCAAATATTATATCATCCACATAGACTTGGACTAATATAGTATCATTCTTATGCTTTTTAGAAAAGAGAGTTTTGTCTATGACACCTCTAATAAAGCTATTTTCAAGAAGAAATTCAGAGAGAGTGTCATACCATTTTCTCGGAGACTGTTTGAGTCCATAGATAGCCTTGAAAAGAAAGAAGACAAAATCCAAATGATCTGGATCTTCAAAATCAGGAGGTTGCTCTACATATACCTCTTCATCCAGCTTTCCATTCAGAAAGGTGCTCTTGACATCCATTTGATAAACTTTAAAGTTAGAGAATGCTGCAAATGCCAAAAATATCCTGATGGCCTCTAGTCTAGCCACTGGAGCATAGGTTTCATCATAATCAATGCCTTCAGCTTGAGAATACCCTTTAGCTACCAGTCTTGCTTTGTTTCTTGTAACCACACCATCTTCATCTAGTTTATTCCTGAATACCCACCTAGTACCAACAGCTTTCTTGTGTGTAGGTCTAGGTACCAGTTTCCAGACTTGTTGACTTTCAAACTGATTGAGTTCATCTTACATAGCAATCACCCAATCTGGATCAGTCAGTGCTTCCTCAATCTTCTTAGGTTCCATCTCAGAAAGAAATCCTGAGAACAGACACTCATTTTGAGTAGCACGTCTAGTTCTGACTCCAGCATCTGGATCACCAATAATCAACTCAAAAGGATGAGCTTTATTCCAGACAGTCTGTCTTGGAAGATTTGATCTTGATGATTCGCCTTGAAATTCATTGGGATGTTGTGTCCTACTAGATGATCCTTCAGCATCTCCCCCTGAGTTGTTGCCATGTTGACTTGAAGATTCTCCGTCAGTAGCAGTGGTATCTCCATTGTTGCCAAAGTTTCCATCACTATTACCTTGAGTATCATCATGATTAACAGGTTCTTCACCAGCAACAACCTCAGGTTCTTGACCATGTTCTGATTCTGAATCTGACATATCATCAAACTTCAGTTTCTCAGAAGGATCTTCAGTTTGGATACTAGGGAGTTTAGTGTCATCAAATGTAACATTGACACTTTCAGTTACTTTGTGTTGATCAATGATATACACTCTGTATGATCTTCTTCCATATCCAACAAAAATACCCTCATATGCCTTTGCCTCGAATTTACCACGACGATCATCTCTATCCTTGAGCACGAAGCATCTGGCACCAAATACATGAAAGTATTTGATAGAAGGTTTCTGTTCATTCAAAATCTCATAAGGAGTTTTCATGAAGTCTTTGTTGATTAGAGTTCGATTCTGAGTATAACATGCAGTATTGACAGCTTCAGCCCAAAAGTACATTGGAAGACCTGATTCACTTAACATCGTTCTTGCAGCTTCAATCAATGTACGATTCTTCCTTTCTACCACTCCATTTTGCTGAGGGGTTCTAGGAGCTGAAAATCGTCTGGTAATCCCTTTGTCTGTACAGAATCCAGTGAGAAGTGAATTCTTGAATTCTGTTCCATTATATGACCTTATTGCTCTAACATGGACATTAGAATCTAACTCAATCATCTTGATATGATCAATCACAACTTGTGGTGTTTCATCCTTAGAGTGAAGAAATAAAACCCACGTATACTTGGAATAGTCATCAACTATCACAAGGCAGTAACACTTCTTTGACATCGAAAGGACATTAACTGGTCCAAATAAATCCATGTACAATAATTGCAGAACACCAGTTATGGAAGATGTGTCAGTGCCTCTGTGACTTGCTTTCTTTGACTTTCCTTTCTGGCAAGCCTCACATAGTCCTTCTGGGGAGAATTCCAGCTGAGGCAGACCTCTGACTAATTCTCTTTTGATAAGAGAATTCATTGTTTTGAAATTGAGATGAGAAAGTCTCTTGTGCCATAGCCAACTCTCATCTGACGATGCCTTTGCATAGAAACAATTGACTTTAGGATTGCTTCCAGAGTTCATGTCAGCTACGAACAGATTTCCTTTCCGGATTCCCATCAAGGAGGGTTTTTCACTTTTCTTGTGCGGAATCTGACACTTCAGCTTGTCGAATAAAACATTGTAGCCGTTGTCACAGAACTGACTAATGCTAAGCAGATTGTGTTCAAGTCCTTGCACAACATACACATTTTCAATGATAACATTTCCAGCTAGCAAACAGCCATATCCCTCCGTTAAACCTTTGCTGTTATCTCCAAAGGTAACAACTGGGCCAGCTTTCTCAACCACATTTGATAGCAGGGCTCTATCTCCGGTCATATGTCTTGACGATCCGCTGTCAAGAATCCACACTACCGGTTGTACCTGTTTAATGCCCTGCAATACAAATGGATTAGACCTTCTTCGGAACCCAAGCTTGGCTGGGTCCGGCATACTTGTAAAATTGGACTTTATCAGGCAAAACAACATTCTTAATTTTAATATTCTCAATGTTCTCAATGACTGAACATTTGACCTTGTGAACAGCCTTGACAAATTTCTGTTTAGGCTTAGGCACAAATGTCTCCTTTCTAGCTTTAGGAGGACTAGCAGTCTTAGACCTATCATGCTTTCTATTATTCACATGCTGACGGGGAGTAGTCTTATCATTAGAAACATGCTTACCATTAAAATAAGCATACATCAGATTAAAAGCACAAGACATACAATCAGGAACACCACATGCTTTATGAGAGGGATTAACAATAGGCAACTTATGCATGGTAGACATGACATTTGTGTTATCCAACTCATGTGTGTCTGAGTTAGTCTCAGTTGGTTTCACAACCTTGACTGGAACTTTTGACACACTTGACTTGGAGACAGCTTTCTCATTAGCATTATCTTCAGCACAGATTTCTTCTTGAATAATAAATGAGGTCTCATCAAATGGTTCAGCAATTGATTCTTTATAGAGGGGTTCATCAACACCCTTAAGCACATGTGGTACTTCCCTGCCTTTAGCACAAACATGAGGATGGGAGTTTATGCCTAATTTTCCAATAGGAGCATTGTAATCATAACCTATTCCAGATGTTTGATTAACAGCTTGCTTATTGTAAAACTCTTTGGACTTCGAACAAGAATTAAAGTAAGCTTTAACCTTAGCCTCAAGACCGGTGATCTTGTCTTTGAGAATAATTTCAAATTATCTATAACAGTCAACTCTATTCTCTAGAAAAGATACTTGTTCTTTTAATTTATCTTGATTAATGTGCACAAGTCTTAATTCATTGACCTCTTTCTCAAGGTCTTTGATTTGTTGATTTAACAATTCATTATCACGACGAGCACAATCTAAAGAACCTCTTAGATGATAAACTAATTCAGCATCAGTAAATTTTACCTCTTTTCTTGACGATGAGGTATTTGCATCACTAGCCATGAGAGCAAGATTCCCAACTTCTTCATCTTCACTGTCAGTATCATCCCAGCTTCTTCCCTTTGCCAGGTAAGCCCTTTCAGATTTACTCTTCTGATTAGAATCATAAGAGTTCTTCCTAAATTGTTTTGGCTTCCTGCATTTTGTGGCAAAGTGTCCCAACTCATTACAGTTGAAGCATCGAATGGTGCTTCGATCAACCATCCCTGTTTTGTACCCACCACTGCTGGTGTTAGAGGATGAAGATCCACCTTTCTGGAATCTGTTGTAGTTGGACTTGTACTTGAACTTGGGATTCCTTTTGAATCTGACATTTGAGAATCTCTTGACAATCAGGGCCATTGACTCATCCTCCAATTGCTCCAGTTCTTCCAAGGAATAAAAATCATCTCCTGATTCATTTGTAGTAGGAGGATCAAATTCTGCTACTATCACATTTTCTTCAACCTTGGAAGACTGTACCATTCTTTCTGATTGTTGAGATTGTTGTTGATATTGTGGTTGTTGTTGTTGTTCATCAGCTACTAGAGCAGTAGACGTGCTGACCACTCTTCCTTTCCCGTAAACTTCCTTCTGTTGAATCTGCTCCAACTCATAAGTCTTTAACACACCATAGAGCCTTTCCAAAGAAATCTCACTCAGATCTCTTGCTTCTCTTATGGCAGTGATTCTATGTTCGAGATGAGTTGGCAGCCTTAAAAGGAACTTTTTGTTGACCTCCCTGATGGAATAGTATTTACCATTAATGTTCAGGTTGTTGATCAATGCATTGTACCTCTCAAACACTTCAGTGATTCCTTCTCCTGGATTGGATTTAAAGTATTCATACTCAGAGGTTAGGATTTCTAACTTGTTCTCCCTAACTTCCTCCGTGCCTTCATTAATAATCTCAATAGTTTCCCAGATATGTTTGGAATCTTTACAATTCATCACATGTCTATTCATCAAGGGATCAAGGGAATCTACTAAAATTAATTGAAGGCTAGCATCCAGGGAGGCTTCTTCTTTTTCAGCAGGAGAAAAATCCTCAGGATTCTTTAAATAAGTTCTAGCTTTGGTGATCACCACATCATTTTCTATTACCTCTGGTTCAATAACCATAGGAATTTTTGGACCCTTCTTTAACACTTCCAGATATTTGGGATTAGCAACTTGTAAAAACAATAGCATCTTCTTCTTCCACATGATATAATTTTCTTTATCAAATAGTGGAATTTTAACGGTTCCAACTTTTTGTGTAGTCATTATGAATTTTTGAGTGAATAAAAAATTCAAGGAGTGAAAGAAACACAAAAGTCTAGGATCTTGATTTGTACGTTAATCAGAAGGCTCTGATACCAATTGTTAGGTCCCAATATATTTGTAGAAGGGGGGTTGAATACAAACAATACCGTTTAATCGAATAAAATGTGGAATAAAAATTGAAACAAAATTCAAGTTAAATAAAACTTTTATTAAACTTGAAATGTGTTACAACAACGGTATCTGTTACAAGGAATTAATCTCAAATTAATTATCACAAATTTAGAATAAATTCGACATGAACTTTTTCTATTTTTGCAATAATTAGAATCAAATGCTAAAAGCGATTTGAGATTAAGTTCTAGGGATTTTGATCCGATAGATAGATACACAAGAACAACAAAAGAATTTCTAGTGGATTGGATTTAACAATAACTGCTAGAAATAAATGCTCTGAGAATTTTACAATAATTTCTCTGCTTTTATTTATTTTGTGTTCTTCAGTGGTTGGCTGTGTATTCAAATGTGTTGACAAAATGATCTGCTTCTGTTTGTTTAAGTAAACAGATCACTCGAATTGAATCAGCATGACATTCGGCAAGACAATCCAAAATGAACTAGCAAGACAATCCAAAATGAACTGGTAGAACTTTCGGTAGGACAATTACTTGACTTGGAAAGACTATCGGTAGGACAATAGAATGACTTGGTAGAACTATCCAGAAAGACTTGGTAGGACTTTCGGTATGACAATCCAATTGTCATACCAGTTCAAATCTGTTTTGCTGATTTTCTTTTTAAATATAAATCCAAAATCATTTCTGAAAAATGCATAATATTAATTCAGAATTAATTAACCAATTAATTCAATTAATCAATAAATTAATCTTTGCAGATTTAATTTATTTTTTTAATTAATTTAAATGACTTAATTAATTAATAGAGAATTAATACTACTCTTGAACATCAACCACTCTTCTGACAATCTTCTGAAAATCACTGAATCCATTTCACCACTTGAATGTTGACACTCGATATACTGTCTGGTTCATGAATGACTAACTTCTGTGATGTTTCTCCAAGTCTTGATTTTCTTCAGATTAAATTCCTGTAATTAATTGATACCCTGACGAGATCTCTGTCACTTGGTTAAATCTACAATCTTGATTTATATCACTGAGGCTTGATCAATTACTTGAGCTTCTTCCAGTGAATCTTCAAGTCTGTAGATGAACAATGTTTCTTAACCCTTTGACAGATATTACTTTGTGAGATCTCTCCGACGATAGATCCACTATTTACTTATTACATTCTTATTTGAGTTGAGTTAAATCCTTGAATAAACAAATAGGCTTAACATATGCCTTTCAGTTGACAGCTGAGGAGTACAAGTTTTGCACTTATGAACCCAAGCCTCACCAGCCTGCTGTTGATGCTCCTGAAGATGAGAAAGAGTATTATAAACGGTGGATTAAGGCTGATGAGATGTCGCGATGTTACATTCTGGCAGCAATGTCGGGTGTTTTGCAGCATCAGCATCAGTCTATGGCCACTGCTTCGGATATGCTCTTTAATCTCAAGGACTTTTTGGAGATCAGAATAGGGCTGCTAGGCAAGTAGCCATGAAGGCTTTAATGAACACTCAGATGGCTGAAGGCACACCTATAAGGGATCATGTTCTCAAGATGATGTCGCATTTGAATGAGATAGAGATCCTTGGTGCTGAACTTGACGGGGAAACCTAGATTGACATTATCCTTATGAGCTTGTCCAAGAGTTTTGAGCAGTTCCGCTTGAATTACAACATGAACAAGAGGCAGTATAGTCTCGCGGAACTGCTGACAGAACTTCAGGCAGCTGAAGGATTATTTCGGCAGAGTGTTCAAGTGAATGTGGCTGAGAAAAGTTCTTCCTCTAAGCCGAAAGGTATTAAGAAGAAGAAAAAGGCTCAGACACAGAAAGCTGTGAAGGCAGTGGGAGTTCAGGGTGGTGTGAAAAAGCCTAAGGGAAAGTGCTTCAGATGCAAACAGTCAGGTCACTGGAAACAGGATTGTCCTCTTCCTAAGAAGACAAACAATACTGGTATGTCTCTTTCTCTAGTTACAGAAATATTTATAGCGGCTATATCTACGAGCACTTGGTGTGTAGATATAGGAGCCACTGATCATGTTTGTAATTCTATGCAGGGGTTCCAACTATCTAGAATGCTTAGAGATGGTGAGATATACGTGTTCATGGGAGATGCTACGAAAGTAGCAGTAGTTGCAGTAGGAGTTATTCATTTATCTTTTGGTTATGATAGGATTTTGGTTTTGAACAATTGTCTTTATGTACCTTCTTTTAGAAGGAATTTAATTTCGGTTTCGAAACTTGCTTTGGATGGTTATAATGTTTGTTTGGATCGTAATGTTTCTATTATGATGAATAAACGAATTATATGTTCTGGTACATTGCAAGACAATTTGTATATAATTAATCCTAGTCAACCTGCACTGCAACTGTAATTTAGGGAATTGAACAACACATCTTCTAACTCTACTAAAAGAAAGGAACCTTCTAGTTTGAACCAAACATATCTTTGGCACTTGAGATTAGGTCATATTAACTTGAGGAGGATTCAAATACTGGTAGTAGACGGGCCTTTAAGCTCATTGGCAGGGAGCCATTTCCGGTTTGTGAATCCTGCTTGGAAGGTAAAATGACTAATAGGCCTTTCAAGGCAAAGGGGAATAGATCCAAACAAGTATTAGAATTGGTTCACTCTGATTTATGTGGACCCATGAATATCCAAGCAAGAGGTGGTTATGAATATTTTGTCACTTTCATTGATGATTATTCTAGATATGGGTATGTTTATTTGTTGCGCCGTAAGTCTGAGTGCTTTGATAAGTTCAAAGAGTACAAAGCTAAAACGGAGAAGCGACTTAATAAAAGTATCAAGTCACTAAGATCAGATCGTGGTGGCGAATACTTTCTTGGAGAATTTAGGGAATATTTATCAGAAAATGGGATAGAATCCCAGTTAACTGCACCAGGCACACCCCAGCAGAACGGTGTTGCGGAGAGAAGGAACCGGACTCTTTTAGAGAGTGTTAGATCGATGATGAGTTATTCGGATTTACCCAAGTCGTTTTGGGGACATGCCTTAGAGACAGCAGCTTATCTTCTGAACTTAGTACCTTCTAAGTCGGTTCCTAAAACCCCCTTAGAATTGTGGACCGGGGATAAACCGAGTCGAAGACATATTCGAATATGGGGTTGTCCAGCACATGTACTGAACAAGAACGCGACTAAGTTAGAATCTCGTACAGAAGTAAGGTTTTTTGTAGGCTACCCCATGGGAACGAAAGGATATTTATTTTATAGCCCGAAGAATCGGGATGTCATTGTTAGCACCAATGCAAGATTCTTAGAGGAGGAATATATAATGAATCACAAACCCATGAGTAGTGTCGTTTTAGAAGAACTAGTGGGAGGGACAAACACTACTAGAAAAAGTAGAATAGACATCGGCTAAAAACCGATGTCTATGAACAAAAAAATCCGATGTCTTCGTGGGTGATGTTAAAAACCCCCCATTTAACATCAGTTTTAAACTGATGTTAAAGAACACATATAACATCAGTTTTTAAATATTTTAAATTTCTAATGCATATCTAATTTGGGTTATATTATCATGATATGATATTTTTATCAATTTAAACATATGTGAGATAAACAAAATATTTCCATTTAGCTATTAAACTGATGTTACTAATACCAGTAACAACAGTTTTCAAGATAAACCGATATAAAAATAACTTTTAACATCAGTTCTTTATTTCAAACCGATATCTATTGGTAACAAACCGCTGTCTATAAAGCTCAATAACATCGGTTTTCTGTTTTAAGATTTTTTTTGTTGTAGTATTTAATATCGGTTTTATTCGATATTACTGATGTCAATGTTCCACTAAAACTGATGTATTAAGTTTTGATAGACATCAGTTTTTTATTTTATAACAGTTGTTAAAGTGTTAAATTAACATCATTTTCCATTGTAATGATGTCTGATTACCTGTTTCATTAATGTACATTTTATAAATATAGATGCCAAAAATTTGCCAAACCAATAAACTATCAAAATCAACAACTGCTTTACATCAGTTGTCTATATATCTAAAAACCACTATCCAAACATCAAGTACAATATTTTCATCTAATCCTAACATCAAATACTACACATATTCATCCATTTATTCTAATTATGCACTAGCTACAACATCCAACACATGCAAACCTTCCGGTTCCAAGCCTCAAAACTGTTTCAACGAGTGTTTTTACTTCTGAACCTGAAAAATTAAGGTCCCCTAATTCTGCACATGCATGCCCTTCACTGGACCAACCTGCAAGTTATAACTGCAACTAATAAAATGAGTCCAATATAAAGAGATCAGAGCAAGTATGCAGGTAAAATTTGATTTATTTATATTATCACAAAAACCCAACTACAACTTGGTATCAGTATCATAGACAAGTCTTAATATTTTCCTTAATTTGCAACTTGACTGCAAAATTTGGTTCTTAGCCCTAGTATCATTAGAATATCATTATAAGCACCAAGTCCAAAAAGACTGCAGATGTGTGTGTATCCAAATTTTAATGAAGAAAGCTTATCGAAAAGATTTGTAACTTCAATATATTGTTCCATTGTTACACTAACTACAACTCGATAAGACTTGCATGCCAAAAACACAGGGGAGATGCTCTTTGATATCGTCTACATGTTATTTAACTTGGCAGTGACAACATACCTCATAGGAAACATGACAAACCTTGTCGTCGACTGGACCAGCCGCACCAGAGACTTTGTATGTCCTCCTTCCACATTCTTTTACTGGTTTTTAGCAGTCTCCTGATCTGTCCAAGTAAAACAAATGAGATTATTCATTTCAATCAATGAATTTGAGATGGATTAGGAAAAAATAGTTAAAAAACAGAATATGTATTGGTAAAGTTCTGAAAAAAATAATATTATATGTAAACATACATTTACACACTTATAAAGAGATTTCTCTGCATGTATTTCTCTAACTATAAATTTCAGGTATACACTTGTCATCAGAATTACTTGATCGACTATAGAAATCATATCAGAAGTGATTACAACACCTGAACACATGGGAGAAAACATAAAGATGGCAGCCATTTGACATTTTTCCCTCGGTGTCTGCTGGATAGTTACAGGTCATGGATAGATCATGTATTTCTTTTCGAAGGGCTGCAATGCTGTGTATCAATAGCATTTCGAAGGGCTGCAATGCTGCAATGCTGTGTATCAATGTCGTATATTCTAAGAATAACAGATAAAAAACATGCATATAGTCAATAACATTTGGATCAGAAATATATATAGCATTTGGATCAGAAATATACTGGCATTTATAGCCCAAAGACAATAGAGAAGCATCTAAGAAATATCCATAGCACATAACAAATTGACCAACCTCCAGGAAGTTGTTTACTTTTACATGTTGCACTTTTTTGAGCATTCAGATTTCAGACACATTATAAAGATTTTGTAATGAAGTGGAGGAGGGCAAAGAAGTGAGCTGAACATACAAGATCAATGAGTGCAGCAGCTTTCTTATAAGGAGAACCATATGCAATGACATCGGACCTCCGATTAAATGCATGGGGTACATAATACTTAATATATTGTTTGGAAACCTAAATTTTGCGCAGAAGTAAACTCCAAGATCTGCAACACTTTGCTTCCCTCAATATAATTGCTTTAATAAAGGTATTACTGTATATATAGACAAAAGTTTGTCCTAGGACAAACTACTCACTGTTTGACCTGAACTGATCTTTTTTCTTCAGGATGTATTACTCTTGTCTTTTAAAACTTATTCTAAAGATATCAACTTAAAATCTCACATAAAAAAAATGTACCACATGGAGCATTGTAAGTTTAGAGTTTAACAGTATCTTTATTCAGCAGTTTTAATGTTTCTAGATTTAATAAATTCGAGGTTCATCTAAAGTTTAGAACTGTGAGTTAAGAAATTG
Organism: Apium graveolens; assembly: GCF_009905375.1. NCBI lineage: Eukaryota > Viridiplantae > Streptophyta > Magnoliopsida > Apiales > Apiaceae > Apium > Apium graveolens. Next base: position 26,758,683 of record NC_133657.1, on the reverse strand, counting down.
ATCAGAAGCAACAGCTAGTTTCATAACTTGCAATGTTAGTGAAGTAGTTGAAACATACATCCACATTACATTAGGGTTATATAGTTGATACAATCCTGTTTTTTAAATGAAATACAGAATAAATCACTTGAAGAGATGATAAATTTCCTACCTGAGTACTTCACATCACAATGCAGATATTTTTTCTATACCTTGACTGATAAATTTAGTTAAATACCTCACATAGTTGCTATCAAATTCACACAGCTTAGGCTTAGCACACAACTAAAGTCCAGATCAAAGCCTACAAAAAACTTAGTAAAGCATCGACTTCCGTGTCTAAATTTAAAGAATTTAAAGCTATTCTCGTAAATAAACCACCTTCCTATTCACAGAACAGCTACATTGGTTGCCTGGTGCGGGGATTAACAGTAAAACCACCAAAAACACCATCTCATCTCATCGTGATTACAACAACTAATAACCCGTAAAATAATCTAGCAAAACCAAAGTCCGGCATAACGCAAATATCACAAGCACATAAAATACACATATAAGAATTGTTAAATTAAAAAGGAAAAAAAGAAAGAAAGAAACCTTTAAAATTGTAGTATTGATTCTCAATGTCAACATCTTGCTCTTCTTGTTCTTCGTCAGAGTACTCAAACCCATAATCCTCCATATCACCATCTACAAAACAACACAATAATATAGCTTTCTAACAAGGAGAACCATATGCAATGGTAGATAATATATGTATGAATGACGTAGTGAAGAAGACGTCATTCAGTAGGTGTCAAAGGAAGCATAGGGTAAGAACAGGGCTTAACATTGAACATGGCTTAACATTCAACTAACTTAAACTATCAACTCTACTACCTTCAGAACTTCTCAGAAATAATATACCTATACAAGATTCAACAGATATAAAGATCAAATTCAGCATAAAATCTATTTTTTATCCATTCAGAGGATAAACAATGAAAAAAAGAATAAGATTAACTAATAAATGTAGGATTTGGCGGTTTGTAGTTTATATGCTTCAAATTGTATTTGAACACAAATATAGACATTACGTGCATTGCTATTCTAATTTAGTACATGATATGAAGCATGATTTAAGCATTGGAGTTGGAGCACTCTGCCTGCTGCTCCAACTCGGAGCTCAACATGCGATGAAGGAGCTCATCAACTCTGTGACTGCGTGTTTTTGTGCCAGCATAACGCCGTCTTGGCTCCCTTGCTTCACTTTCGAGTTTAAATTAAAATTAAACTCGATGAGTGCACTGTGGATGTATAACTTTGTCTCCTTTTTTCTCCCCCTTGTATCTAATTTAATTTCTATCACTATAATGCAAGAAGTAGAAGGCATACTTCTAAATTGTGATATCATTACACGATTCATAGCATCACATCTTTATAGTTGTATAAATATTTGATGTATGTCTTTTGAATCACGAGCTATATTTCGACAAACCAGCAATCCGGATAGAAATTTACAAATCTACAATTAAAGAGCATACAACTTAGCTTAATTAGAACCAATTAAAAACTAAAAAATTAGGGTTTCAATTTGAAACCCCCAATTCTAAAATTAGGGTTCAAAACTTAGCAAATTCAAGTTTTAACTTCAACTTAGCTAATATCGAAAACAATACAAGAATCGCCAGCAAATACAGATCTAGAGGCTCTTTTCCTCTATATTACTTTCTTATTCGCCATCAACGTCATGAAAACCTTGCAAAATCAACAATATCGAAATCAAATACACGCACGCACAAACATATAAACATAATAATATAACATCAAGGGGGAGACAGAGATTGTAATTACAAAAGAGTAGAGATGGACAATATCGTTGCGATGTCTAATTGGGATACGTCGGCAAGAAAATCCAAATGAACATTGTAATGAAATTCCGGTGAGAGAAATTACGATGCAGATTAGGGGAGTGAAACTCGGTAAAGATTGACGAAATTATTGTGGGTGTTCTTCAGGGAGATGAGAGAGTGAAGAGAGAGAGCGAGACTCGAGAGAAAAGAGGTGATGTGGGTGTTCTTCAGAGAGAAGATAGAATGAAGAGAGATGTTTTTGAGTTTTTTGTTTTATGTTTTTAATATTTTTTGTTTTATTTTTAATTGAAAAGAGGGGGAAATGTGTGTGAAAAAGAGGGGGGAGAATTTGACTAAGGCAAAAAACAGAGGGGGGAAACATGGAGGGAATGAAATATTTGCTAAGGGGGGGAAACGGGGAAGGCGCGCTGATTAATTTTTTTAAAACAGATATATAACATCAGTTCAGCTAAAACACTGATGTTTATAAAACTAAAAGACATCGGTTGCTCAAAACTGATGTCTAAAACACCTTTTACATCGGCGCCAAAAACAACCGATGTCTTTGAGGCGATGTCTATTCTACTTTTTCTAGTAGTGAAATAATACCCATGAAGCTGTAGTACAAGTAGAACAACCACAACATAATGTACAACCTGTCACTAATACCGCACCAGTGCCTCGTCGTAGTGGGAGGGTTGTTCAACAGCCTGATAGATTCATGTTTTTGGGAGAGTCTTTAGAGTTGGTCTCTGGTGAACATGATGGTGATCCCCGTACATACGAAGAGGCAGCACAAGACAAAGATGCAGATCTTTGGCAAAAGGCGATGGAACCTGAGATAGAATCAATGTATTCTAATCAGGTCTGGGAGCTCGTGGAATCACCCAAAGGTATAAAACCTATTGGATGTAAGTGGATCTACAAGAAAAAGAGGGGATTAGATAAAAAGGTGAAAGCCTGGAAATCAAGACTTGTTGCGAAAGGGTATACTCAGAAAGAAGGTATCGATTATGAGGAAACCTTTTCACCGGTAGTCATGCTTAAGTCAATCCGTATTCTTTTATCTATAGCAGCTCATCTCGATTATGAGATTTGGCAAATGGATGTCAAGACAGCTTTTCTTAATGGAAGTCTTGAAGAAACCATCTATATGCAGCAACCAAAAGGATTCATTAAGGAAGGCCAAGAGCATCTGGTATGTAAGCTTAAGAGGTCTATTTATGGACTTAAACAAGCTTCTACAGACTGGAATATTCGTTTTGATCAGGCAGTCCAGTCATATGGATTTGATCAAAGTCCAAGCGAATCGTGCGTGTATAAGAGAAGTGAAGGTAATGCAGTGGTTTTTCTAGTACTATATGTAGATGATATTTTACTCATTGGAAACAATGTTGAGATGTTGTCATCAGTAAAGGCATGGTTGTTCAAACAATTTGACACGAAGGACTTAGGTGAAGCGGCATACATCCTTGGGATCAAAGTTATAAGGGATCACAAGAAAAGGATGTTGGCTTTATCTCAAGAGCCCTACATTGATGAAGTATTAGCTCGTTTTAACATGCAGAACTCTAAGAAAGGATTTTTACCTTTTAAGCATGGAGTTGCTCTATCTAAGAAGCAGTGTCCTTCGACACCTAAGGATATAGAGAACATGAAAGCAGTTCCTTATGCTTCAGCATGTGGAAGCTTAATGTATGCTATGTACGAGGCCTGACATCTGCTTTGCTGTAGGCATGGTTAGTAGATATCAGTCGAACCCAGGTCAGGAACATTGGAGTCCAGTAAAAACTATACTCAAGTACCTGAGAAGGACTAAGGAGTATATGTTAATTTACAAGGCCTCAGATCTATTTCCTTTGGGATATACTGATTCAGATTTTCAATCAAATAGGGATAAGAGGAAATCAACCTCGGGATATGTTTTTACTTTGGGAGGTGGAGCCGTTATATGGAGGAGTGTAAAGCATAAATGCATTACAGACTCCACCATGGAGGCCGAGTACGTGGCGGCCTCTGAGGCTGCCAAGGAGGCTGTATGGTTCAGGAACTTCCTTTTGGACTTAGAAGTGGTACCTAATTTGCCTAGGAGCTTGATGGTGTATTGTGATAACACTGGTGCTGGGCAAATTCAAAGGAACCGCGAGACCACAAAGCAGCTAAACATATTGAACGTAAGTATCATCTCATACTAGGAATCGTAAAGCGAGGGGATATAGTTGTGGCTCACATATCATCAGAAGACAACCGAGCAGATCCTTTCACAAAGAGCTTGCCAACCAAGGTTTTTGACAAGCATGTGGAAGCGATAGGAGTCAGATGGATGGACACATATATTTTTATGTAATAGTGGATTAAATAAACACTGATGTACACATAGAATATTTTGAGTATAAGTGGGAGATTGTTAGTGTATACTGAAAATATTTATTTGAAGTATGTACATTTATTTCTGGCCAGTTTATTTGAGAATCATTTGAATGTTTACATGTTGTCTAATATTATATATTGTGAACAATCTAGTATCAAATGGGATACAGAATATTAGATTGTTAAATACGGTTATATAATATAATAAGGTTCACAGCACAGGTGGTGTTGGACAATCCACTGGTATGGTTGTAATATTATTTAGATTAGTTTATATTGACTAATAAATAATACTAGTATACTTTGTGTATTTCGAACAGGATCAAATTTAGAATTGTTCCCTTAATACTGATTAAGAAGGAGAACTAAGATTCTATGTTATTATTAATGCTTAGGTTCTTAATTCGGAAATAGTAATTGACACGTGTATATTATTTACATGCTTTGATTTATATATGAAATAATTCTTTTGAATTATATCATTATATTTTGGGTGATGGAATTATATACATGGTGGATATTATTTATTGAAGGAATCCATGTCCTGATAATATTCGGGTTAATGATGTCCCCTTGAAAGCTCAAAAAGATTTAATTATATGAAACCCTGCAGGTGGAATTTATTCTGGCATAATTAAATAAAGGTTGAGTGGATGATCAAGGATAAAAGATATTAATTAAATAAATTATCAGTAATTTATTTAATTAATGGACATATGATATTTTAAACATGGGGAATTTAATAAGTAAATAATATTGGAACCGAATTAATTAAATTACGGTATTAGGAAAGGTAGTGCAAATATTAATTCTTTAGTGGATTGAATTAATATTTAATTACATTGGGCTAGGCTCAAGATATAATTAGAAGGCCCAACCTAATTATCCATGGCCCCTATTGTAGCCTATATATATATTCTTATTCTCTTCTTGCTTGGGATTGTGTGAAAACATATTGTAGCCACCAAGGAGCAAGAAGAGAGGATAACTTGAGAAGACGGAGGCCACATTTCGCTCAAGGGAATTCGGGAATACAATAGAAGAGCGTGGAATCAACCATTAACAAGGTAATCCTCTTTTCGTAATCTTTATCGTAAAACGTAGTAACACCCTAAGTCCGTGGTTCCCAACAATACCATCTCAAACCTCAAAACCCAAATTTCTATACAAACAAACAACCAACTCTTTCCTAAAAAATCTAATCACCACAAGCCAAACAAGACTCAAGAAAATCACAACCTTACCTTTAGCCAAGCCTTCACTAAAATTCAATCTCAAATCTGTTGGCAGAAAGCCTAAGAAAGCCAAGCCTACAGATAAAGGAGAAGTCACTGAAAGGGCCATCTGGAACTGTTTCAAGCAATCTGACTTTCTACCTTTGAATTGGTGTATCTCAAATGAAGATTATTTTCAACAACTTGCTGAGAAAATAGTCAGAGTCTGGGTTGTATCTCTAAGGGAAGTTAGAATTTTTTGTGAAGATGGGTCCTTCACCTTCCTTGGCTGCACTTTAATGGATTCACTCTCTCCCACAGAGATCAAGAAAGTGATAAGTCTGCTAAAGGATAAGGATTCTGCTACTAGAGCATGGAGATCAATTTTGGATGAATGGTTGATTGAGAGAAAAGAAAGAAGAAAAAGGAATGAAGCTGAATATGAGGAAAGAAAGAGAAAGTATGATGAGGAACTTGAAATGTTCATAAAAAGGTCAGAAGAACTGAAAGCAAAAGGAAGGAGCAGAATATCTAAAGATGGGAAGTTTCTTAACATCAAAGCTGGCCAATTCTCAAGGTTTAGAATTGATTTACTAAATAGTGGTTATCCAAGGGAAGCCAGGTTCAAACTAGTAGAAGCTCTAAGTGGAATCCCTATTGTAGAAGAACTTGAAATTCTTGTTCAGTTAAGGGATATTCTTAGAGAAGAAATAGAAGCAAAAATAGTCTTTACCTGACTCTTGTAACTACTTAAATCTTGTAAATCTTCTATTATATAAAAGTTGTAATTGTGTCAATTTTCATGTAATTACTTTGCTTTCCATTTTAACTTGGGGTTAGTCTTTTTAACAGGCATGAATTTGTGTTAAGCAATCTTCTCACAAATTGGGGGAGATTGTTGTGCAAGACATGCATGTACCTTAATAAGACTAAGTCAAATTGACAAACCTAAATAAGTTGTATTGTTATCTTAGTTTGCATCTGTACTTTAACATTTAGAGTCTGTAAAAATGTCAAAGAGCAAACTGGAGACTTTTTGTTTAAACAGTATCAAGCCTAAGGATTCTTTTTGAAGAAGATCGAGAAGATAATGCCTCAGAAGAATTTTGAAGAAGCTTGGAGTTGAATAAATCTATTTGGATAAAAATACTCTAAGTCAAGATCTCTAAAAGTCACAGATATAGTGTTATAGATAAGTCACTTGAGAACTCCAAATGACTTATCGAGAAGTCAGGAAAGCTACTAGAGAACTCAGAGAGATATCGACAAGCCAATTGAAGACATGAAGTTTGGAGATATCGATAAGTCATTTCTTCACTAGAGAACTCAGAGTTATCGACAAGTCAACTTTAATTTGAGAACTCTGAGTTATCGATAAGTCAAATTCCACTAGAGAATTCAGAGATATCGATAAGTCAAAATTCACTAGAGAACTCTAAGTTATCGACAAGTCAAAGTGAAGACATGAAGCTGAGAGATCTCGACAAGCCAAATTCTCTTATAGTGAACTCAGAGACATCTACAAGTCAAATTTACTATGGAGTATTAGAGATCTCAATAAGTTAATATACTTATCGGGATGTCAAGATCCCTATATGGCTAACTGGAGATCTTGAGGTAAATTCTCAAGGTATAAATTGTAGACCAGTTTAATATCCAAGATATAAAATCAACAAACAATCCAACCATCTGGATTGACAAGTCTACAAAAAGCAGCTTGAAGGATGTGCAAGATCAATGGTGAAGATTAACTAACAGAGGAAGATCAAAGTAAACACAGGGTGCTAAGATATGTTAAGCCAGAAATAGAAGATTCACTTTTCCTAAAATGGAAATGACAAGTGACAGTTTACTAAAGTTTAATAGCATGTCTTATTGTACACTGTATAAACCAGCAGTCAACTGAATTATAAAGTTAACACTGGTCCTTATTAGTTGTAACAATTAAGACAGAAAAATCTTGTAACACTCTCAAGGAGAAACTAAGCTCTTTATCAACAAAGAGCCTAGAAATTTTGTAGCAAAATATTCTTAATTTTAATATAAATTAAATGAGTTTTGAAATATCTGTGTTCTTTATTATTGCATGTTTAATTTCTAAAGTAACACATTTCACTACAAGATTTGATTTACTTTGTTCATCCATAAAGAATTGAAGAAAAGCAGAAAACATCTAAAAAACATTCACCCCCCCCCTCTGTGTTATTCATTTCCTAACAATTGTGACATTTAAAAAAAATAAGTGTGAGCTATATTGCCTAGCATAATAATCAACAGTGTGAAAAGACTGTTAACGAAATTATATTAATCCGTATAAGAATATGTATTTTATTCGAAAGCAGTTTTCCTGGCAATACATACCTCTTTTCGAAATAATGTTCATGATTGATTTATTTAGTCTGCAAATACCCTTACAGTAACCTAACACCTAGGCTTGAGTTATGATATTGCATATCAATTCTAATTGGAAGAACAGGATTCATCGGAGCCACCGCATACGATGATCAGTCGTAAAACGAAAATCTGTAACATTTTCTACTAGTAGAAGGATATACACACACTACGTAGGTCCTTGGGTACACATGGTACCGTCTCCTACGGTACTGGTAGTCTTCCTAGTACCGTAGTTCTAGAGTCTACCCCTCCCAATCCTTTCAAAGAATCCTATCATATACTTGGAACTTGAATTATATAAGAGTTCCCCAAGCGCAATGCTTGTTGATAGGCATAACCCGCTTACATATATATATATATGTAGTTCTGGGAACTTTTGGGGAAGTACTGTAGATAATATGGGTTGACCGTTGTCAATGGATATATATTTAAGGGGTAGTTTCTTTTGACACTAAAGTCAAAATATTTAAAATAGATCGAAATAATAATGTTTGAAGATTGGATGATAACGAAAAGATTTTCTGAAAATCAGAAAATATTTAAAAGTAGGAGTCATGATTTTTAAATTATATTAAATCATTTAATAAATATTTAATAATAATTATTAAATAATTAAACCTCAAATAATTCTATTTTAAATGAGTATTTGAAACAAGATTCCTTAATTGATTAGTGATTAAGTAATTAAATTTAATCTTAAATAAATATTAAATATTTGAAATTAATAATTAAGTAATCGTCTAAGAATATTTTTTCTTTTAATTGAATATTCGAAATAATATTCATCATTTAAATAATTAATATAATTTGAGGGAATACAATCTTTAGAAATAATTTTAAATAAAATTCGAGGTATTTAATAATTCGCAAGAGGACCTCGAGTCCCTCGGAATAAAATAAATATAGACTTTAGTCGTCCAAAACATCTCCAGAATACTTCCGGGTTTTTAAATAATACATATCGATCGACTCTCGGTCTACATTATATATATCACGCTACTCGCTAGCGTAAATCATATAATACAATACATATTACATCATAATCAATCTCGACTTATAATACTTTGTAACTGAAATCATGGTAAATATGGCATCATATGTAAATGTAGTAAATCATTTTCACAACACAACAATAATATTGAGTAGGGTTTTTAAACTTGCCTGGGGTTTCGAGGTAGAGGGTGCTCTCGAGTTTGTCCGGTAATCTATAAACAAGAACATTATCGTTCTGTTAGTTCTTATTCGTTATTAACGTCATTGTTAAATATGTTAATATTTTATAATTGAATAATGCGACTCGTCCTACTCACATGATTTTATTAAGTACGAGGAGTCATTAACCTCGATTTAGATTTCTAATCCTTATCGCCCATTATCCTTATTCATTTTACAAGTCGGCTCCTCTCGTGACATCTAAGAAATTATATTTGCGTGACCTCGGCTCCGATATTTTTATAAAATCTAAATATTAATAATTTTACTTAGAAATTTTTATGGATGCTTATTTACTCCATTTTTCAATATTTGTAAAATTTTCATGACTTTTGAATAATTTTAAATCTATCATATATACTTCTAAAGTTCATAATTCGTAGCAGTTTTTGTCGTATAAATCATTTTTACTAAAACGAACCTAACTTTTGAACCGTAAGTCAAATAAAATGATTCAAGCGCCTAAACGATCCTTAAGACAAGATATATCATTTACAAGTCTTATTTTTAAGAAAACACAGTTTATATAATTTGTAACTCTACATAAAAACTAAGCATCACAAACGGGCATTATAAAGACGTTACGTTTACGATCTAAGATTCGTTTTAACACTAATTCACTACCTATCATCCAACAATCAACAATCCATATTTTAACTAATTATTAAACTCAAGAACTCAAGGTTTTATGGTCATCAACATCATCCTTAACATCCAATACATCAACAATCATTAAATCAACATAGCAACAGTAAGACTACATCCTATATTCAAGATCCATGATTTTCTTGAAAGATTAACACTTAAACAAAGTTTAAAAGGTCTTATACCTTTCTTGGGTTCTTGGAAGGCTCTACTTGGATGGATGATGCTTTCTATACTCTTGGGTATTCTTAAAGATCCTAGTCCTCCAAGAAAATCAACAAAGTACTTACAATTACTATTTGACTACTATTCATCATCATCTTCATCTTTTTATTTAACTAAGAAAACTCAAGAGAATGGCATGAAATATTTATCTTACCTTAGTTTTCTAATATAGAATCTTGGGAATTAATTGTAGAATTTTCCATGGCTTGAACTTGGATTTTAAATTTTGGTTTCTTCCTTTATGAAAAAAAGTCGAATGGAGCTTTTTGTGGGGAGAGAGTTGTTCTTGGTGCTTGCTTTCTTGCTTGGTGTGGTTTGATGTGTGCTGGTTCATTTTTATGACATATAGATAAATATGACACTTGTATAAATCAAGAAGCATGACTCTTTGTCAAAACCTACAAGCTAATGCTAGTACATGACCATCCCTACTACTATTCATTCCATCAACTTACTATTCTTCTTAGTAGGATCACTATTTGATTATCATTCTTTAATTGAATTTTATGCTAATTAATTTTCATGGTTTGTATGGCTTGCAAAGGAAGTTGCACGGGTTTATTACGTTTATTCATTCACTTATGTATTCCCTTGGTCGCTTTCTCGTAATCGTGATAACTCCTCGTAAGTGATTCGCGGGGTAATTCTTTCTTATAAATCCTTATATTTTGTAATCTTGTACTTGAGTTGTATTCATAGGATTTTAAATCCTTTATGGTAATGTGATTCTCGTATTCCTCGATAGTTCGTAAAATAAGGTCATTTTGAAATATTGGTTTCCTTCAAAAACTAACGGCTTTTACATACACTCATTTGGTACGTATAATCACAATATCAACTAGGAAACTTAATTTGGATACCATAATATAGCGTGGGATAAAAAGTTTTTTCTTCGATCGTTAGGATTACTATTCATTCAACATATTACAAAGTCGTAAATTTTTGAACAATCTTTCCCCCCTTAAAAGGATTCCGTCCTGGAATCAAATTAAAAACATGTGGGAATACTTTTGTTTCATTGTATCTTCTAGTTCCTATGTTGATTCTTCAACATTCTGATTCCTCCACAAGACTCTGACCAACTTGATAGTCTTGTTCCTCAACACTTGCTCCTTCTGGACCATTATCTTCATCGGTTGTTCTATGTAGGTCAGTTCCGGTTGTAGGTCTACCTGTTTGTATTATATCACGTGTCGCGTATCAGCATGATATTTTCTCAACATTGACATATGGACCATATTGTGCACTTTTTGCAAGTTAGGTGGCAAGGCGTGCTCGTAAGCTAGAGGTCCTATTCTTTTCAAGATTTTAAATGGCCCAATGAATCTGGGGCTCAGCTTCCTTTTCTTTCTAAACCTCATCACTCCTTTCTATGGAGACACTTTTAGCAGCACTGAATCTCCCACTTTATATTCTTTATCCTTCCTGGTCTGGTCGGTGTACTTATTATATCTGTCTTGAGCCGCTACTAGTCTCTTCCTAATAAGTCCCACTGTCTCTCGCGTCTGCTGGACCAGTTTGGGTCCTAGAATCTCATGTCCCCCCACTTCGTCCCAACAAAAAGGAGAGCTGCACCTTCTTTCGTAAAGAGCTTCATATGGGAGAATTTCTATGCTAGCGTGGTAGCTATTGTTGCAGGAAAATTCAATCAGAGGTAAGTGGTCATTCCAACTTCCTTTAAAATCAATTGCACAGACCCTTAGCATATCTTCTATAGTCTGAATGATCCTTTCACTCTGCCCGTCTTTCTGGGGGTGGTAAGCTGTACTCATGTTTAGTCTAGTGCCAAAACATTCTTGAAAGCTCCTCCAAAATTTCAGAGTTAAACCTTGGATCCCTATCCGACACTATGGCAATGGGAACTCCATGTCTCACTACAATCTCCTTTAGATAAATATCCACTAGCTTGTCCATGATGTATCTCTCGTTAATTGGAAGGAAATGCGCGGACTTAGTCAGTCTATCTAGAATGACCCATATGACATCATGATTCATTTTAGTCCCAGGTAGGCCTATCACAAAATTCATGGCTATATGCTCCCATTTCCATTCCGGAATTTTCAGGGGCTGTAATAGTCCACTCAGTCGCTGATGTTCAGCTTTCACTCTCTGACAAGTCAAGCACTTGTTGACCCACTCTGCTACGTCTCTCTTTATGTTAGGCCACCAATAATATTCCTTTAGGTCACGGTACATCTTTGCACTTCCTGGGTGGATTGAATATCTAGAGTTGTGTCCTTCATGCAACAGTTCGACTTTTAGATCCTGAACATGTGGAACCCAAATTCGGGATGCATATCTCATGATCCCTCTTCCATCTTTCTTACATTTGATTTATTTTCCTGTCAACGAGTCTCGTTCCTCACTCATCTTATTTTCCTGGCACAGTCGTATTTCCTCGGCTAATTCCAGTAGTAACCTGATCTCAAATAATCCTTCGATTCCTTTACCGGTTATTCTGACTTCAATCTCCATCTTTTTAAACTCCTTAACTAACTCCTTAGAGGTCATTATTGTCTTAAGTCTTTCTTTTCTACTAAGGGTATCAGCCACTATATTGGCTTTACCGGGGGGTACAGAATTTCAAAATCGTAATCCTTTATCAATTCTATCCATCTCCTTTGTCTCATGTTCAATTTTTTCTGAGTGAAAATGTACTTAAGGCTCTTATGATCTATATAACACTCGCACTTTTCTCCACAAAGGTAGTGCCTCCATATTTTTAAGGCAAATATTATCGCTGCTAGCTCTAGGTCATGCGTAGGGTACCTTATCTCGTATTCCTTCATTTGCCGAGATGCATACGTAATTACTTTTCTATGATGCATGAGCACACACCCTAATCCTTTATGCGAGGCATCACTGTAAATCACAAACTCTCCCTTTCCATCAGGGAGCGCGAGCACTGGTGCTGACACCAGCCTCTTTTTCGGTTCTTGAAAACTCTCTTCACATTTTTCTTTCCACACAAATTTCTCTATTTTACGGGTAAGTCTAGTCAATGGGCCCGCTATCTTGGAAAAGTCTTGCATAAATCTCCGGTAATACCCCGCTAAGCCCACAAAACTCTTAACCTCGGTTGGGATAGTCGGTCTTTCCTAATTGGACACTGCCTCTATTTTGGTGGGATCGACTAGCACTCCTTCTCTACTCACCACATGCCTTAAGAACTAAACCTCTTTCAATAAAAATTTACAATTCAAAAACTTGGCATACAACTTCTCATTCCTCAATATTTCTAATACTTTCCTCAAATATTCTTCGTGCTCTTGCTCTGTCTTTGAGTAGATTATGATATCGTCCATGAAAACTATAAAACATATTTCTAGGTATTTCTTGAACACTCTGTTCATCAAATCAATGAAGGATGCGGTTGCATTGGTTAAATCGAATGACATGACTAAGAATTTATAATGCCCATACCTAGTGCGAATGGCAGTCTTTGGTATACCTTCGGTTTTGATCTTCAACCGGTGATATCCTCATTCTTAAGTATATCTTGAAGAAGTGCACAATACCTTTAAGTTGGTCGAATAGGTCATTAATCCTAGGGAGAGGGTACCTATTCTTAATGGTTATCTTGTTTAATTCTCAATAGTCTACGCATAGCCTCATGCTACCATCCTTTTTCTTCATAAACAACACTAATGCACCCCATGATGACATAATTGGCCTTATCGTTCCTTTATCTATAAATTCTTGTAATTAAGAAGCTAATTCCTTCATCTTGACTGGGGCTAGACTATACAGGGCTTTATACACCGGCGCCGTTTCTGGTGCTCGTTCTATAGCGAACTCTATCTCTCGGTCAGGTGGCAATCTTGATAGGTCTTCCAGAAAATTATCCTCAAATTCGTTCAGTACGGGTATGTCACGTATATCTGACACTTCCTTTTTGGTATCCATCAAATAAGCCAAATATGCCTCATTTCCTTTCCTTAACAACTTCTTGGTCTGGACCATGGTTAGAAACTTCTGGGTTTGTCGTTGACCCTTAAACACAATCTCTTTTTCATCATGCACTCTTGTCTTTATTTTCTTCTTCTCGCATTCTATCTGAGCTCCTTTACTAGATAGTCAATCCATTCCTAGTATTACATCTAATTCTCCAAAGGTAAATGGAACCAAGTCAACCTTAAAGATTTTCCCTCCTAAATTTAGCTCGCAATTTGGATGTACTTGATTAACAGGGATAATCTCTCTTCGCTATTTCTACTTGTAATATTTCACGTAAAGGTATAGCCTTAAGATTCATCATTTTAGAAAAATCTCGAGATATAAATGACTTGATTTTTATGACATATAGATAGAAATGATACTTGTATAAATTAAGAAGCATGGCTCTTTGTCAAAATCTACAAGCTAATGCTAGTACATGACCATCCCTTCTACTATTCATTCCATCAACTTACTATTCTTCTTAGTAGGATTACTCTTTCTTTATCATTCCTTAATTGAATTTTATGTTAATTAATTTTCATGGTGCATGGCTTGCATGGGAAGTTGCACGGGTTTATTACGTTTATTCATTCACTTACGTATTCCTTTGGTCGCTTTCTCGTAATCGTGATAATTTCTCGTAAGTGATTCGCGGGGTAATCTTTTCTTATAAATTCTTTTATTTTGTAATCTTGTACTTGGATTTTATTCGTAGAATTTTAAATCCTTGATCGTACTGTGATTATCGTATTCCTTGATAGTTTGTAAAATAAGGTTATTTTGAAATATTGATTTTCTTTGAAAACTAACGGCTTTTACATACACTCATTTGATATGTATAATCACAATATCAACTCGGAAACTTAATTTACATACTCTAATATAGTGTGGAATAAAAAGTTTTTCTTCGATCGTCAGGATTATTATTCATTTAACGTTTTACAAAGTCCCAAAATCTCGGGTTATTACATTTACTTTACTCATTTCCTTTTAGAAATCTTTATGTCAATGGACACACACATAAACACCTTATTAATGGATGTTATGCATATGTGACACATAAACATCTAAAGCAACTTTTATTATTTATAGAAAGGACTATTAATGGATATTTATTATAGCAGGTATCATGGTAACCTTCACCAAGGTCACTCGAGATGGATAAGCATAACTTGACAAACTTCCTCCAAGATGATGACCTCGGTACATGAAATCTTAGTGCTACTGCTGAGGTAACAAGCAAAAAAACTGCACTGTAGTTTTCTCATCACACCTCGCCAAAAGTGAAGAATAGACATATATACATACAACTTCTCTATCATTTTTTTAACAATACATTTAGGAAATACCTTTCTGATGCTCGAAACCATCTTTCCCACTAAGATTCTAGCCAATTTCAACGCGAATATCGGCCGAATTTCTCATGCCCACTAATTGTTTGATAAAAAATGCATCGCTGGTTTAACACTAGAAACTCTCAATAACAAACCACGTAGATTATTAGTCGTAACTGTTGATGCAACTGGAACAAGTGTGCATGACCTAAAATTGTTGTTTGATGTTAATTGCACACGAAAGAATGAGCCAAATTATAATTACCACAAGTAGGGATAAGTGTGGTTTGCTTTGGCACGATTTGAACCTAAAATCAAACCGTAAAAAAAATGTTGCAATTTATAAAATCAGAAAACAAAACAAAACCAAACACCACTTGTGCGGTTCAATTTTATAATTATGGTTTCTATTTAAGATGATGCGATTTCGGTTTTAAAATTAAAGTAAATAAAATTACATATATTTAGTTTAGGCTTTAGCACAAATAAATAATATAAAGAATGCATACTCTGAAATGGAGTTGTCCTGCTAGCATATCCATTTCTAGGCATTTGTTAAAGTCACGAAGACTAGCATCGGCCAAAGTTGCTTAGCTCATTTAGGAAATTGTTTAAAACATTAGCAAGTTATAAATGAAAGTGAGAGAGTGAAAGCAGAAGCACTATAAATTAAGACTTAACCTAATTGTTTAATTGCTGAATTCTGATACAACACTAAAGGCTTAAGGCAGTGGGCTGTCGGCTGCTTAGTGGGCTTATCTGGTTTATCCAGATATTAAACAGAAAATTTATAGATCTAAAATAAAAATATTATTGTTCTTATATATATCATTAACTAAACAATTAATTAATTTTATTCTGTTAAAAAAAATGAAAACCAAACTGCAATCATATTACTGGTTCCATTTTTATTCAGTTTAGTTATTAATTCGTTCGGTTTTTAATGGTTCAATTTCATCCAATTTTTGGTAGTTTCGGTTTCGATTTTTGGTTCAGTTTTATACATCCCTAACCACAAGGATGGAAGAACCCGATTTGGGGAATATGATATATGTTATTTTATTTTCTTCAATTAAAAATTATTTTTTTATTGATTAACTGAAAAAATTGTTTCACCCTCGTCTAGTTGGACGGAGTTAATGATAATTAACGGAAACATGCATTGTGTAAAAATTCTAGATATCTAATATAAGAAGTGATATTTATGAGATTCAGTATCTCAAGTGACTGAGTACAGGTAGTGCACTTTACTCTTTATAATACTTTACTTTTATTGACGGTTTATAAGTCAGGTTATGTCTTATTATAAGCCCACAACAGTTGTGTTTATTGACCTAACTTATAAGTCAAATTTACTATTTATAAGCTGATAAATTAAATATTAGTAATGACATATTTTTTTTCAACTTATTTTGGTTTTTCGCTTTTTATTAAATTTAGTATTAAAAAATATATTTTTAAATGTTAATCTAATTTAAAATTCACGAATTAAGATAGTTATGTTAAAATTATTTATTTTAGTTCATTTAAGTGAAACGAATCTGACTTATAAGTAAAATTATCTAAATACTTATATAACTTATAAATATTTATCTAGCTATCAATTATAAGTCACTTATCCATTTTATATATAAGTTACTTAATTTAATACTTTTCACGAGTATAATTTGAATATCACTTACCTACTAGATTACTTATTTTAAGACCTTTTAAATGAGTACACTAAGTGCACTTTACTCTTCATACTACTTTAGTCTTATCTACAGCTTATAAGTGAGCTTATGACTTATAAGTATGCAACAACATATCGACGAGTGTTTGTCGACCCAACTTATAAGTTGAATTTACAATTTTTAAGTTAATAAGTTGAATTTTAGTAACGACGTACTTTTTCTCAACTTATTTTGATTTCGCCTTTTACTAACTTCTGTTTTAATTTGTGTTTTTCTCAACTTATTTTATATTTTCCTTATTTTACTAAATTTAGTTTGAAAATATATGTTTTTAAATATTAACAAACTAAATCAAACATACCCAGTATATACCGCCTAGAGCGGTATTTGGGGAGGGTAAGATGTACGTAGAGTCGCAGACCATGCCCTTACGCCGAAGAGGAAGGAGGCTATTTCCGTGATGACCCATGGCTTAGTGAAAATAGAAGGTGTGATATATATATACATATATATATATATATGAGAATTAAAAAAGATAATAGAAAAATATTAGTAAAAAAAAGAAAAAAGGTAAAGTGTATGAGACCATACATGAGCCTGTAGTTGTATTCACATGAGACTTACTCACAAAAATCTTAAGATCCTCAAGTAATCTTTAATATATGTATATGCCTCAAACTATACAGAAAATCAAACATGCACACAACCCTCTATATGATGAGTAGTAAGAAAACCCTATAACCGAAGCCGTTGTAAATTACTAAAATAACCTCAGCTACTCGAATTCTTCGTCTCCAAACATACCTATCTATAGTCATGGCACCTGTGAGGTTTAAGCCTCCATATCTAAACTTAATTAATCAGGAAAAGTCCTACGTAATCTACCTTTTTTTCTCTTTTCCCGCACAGATATTCTTTCAACCTTCTTAACCGGAGGCGATGCACATCGTCTCGTAGCATGTGCATTCTAGCGTAACCTCCTCCTAAATCTTCATGATAATAGGTTAAACATATGCATTTTTGACTTCTCTAACCGACACCCTTGGACTTTCCGCGATAGCCAACACTCTGAAAGATATAATAATGCCAGTCTTAGAGGTAAATACTTTTACCCTTAGATTTTGGGGATTTGTCAAAAAAAGTAAAAATTAAATTAGATTCCTAAGTCACTTAGAATCCTCCCTTAGGTTTTATGTGTGACACTTTCCAAAATCGAGTCGAACTGAGATATTCTGGACAAACTGTTCAAAAATATTTTTTCGACATTTGTTATTAGACATGACTTGGGTTAGAAATATCAATTAATCGTATATTCTAAATTAGGTTAGTTTTTCAAATGTACCATGACTAACAGCTGAGGCACAATTTCTGAGAATTTTTAAACATAGCTTTTACGAGCCAAAATTGATCGATTTACTTAAAAATGTGTCGAACCTAAATGTTTTACTCTTTTATATTTTGAAAATATTTATTGAATATTTATACTCAATTTACAGTGCGAAAAGCCATGTCGATATGCAAAAACAGATTTCATTTCGAAATACCCGTAAATCCTTATTTAGCCGGATAAGATTATTTTTAATTCAAATTTAATTATTTCTCGAACCTCATATTCACTCTTTATAAATAATATTATGTTTGAATATATTTCAAGTGAAAACTTTTTTTCGAACTCGTCGGCAAAGACAAATGTGCATTTTATTCGCTTCGGAAGGCCGTTTTAACATTCGAAAATCCTAAATTATTCTCTGAATATCTTCTAGACTTGAAACTTGGAATTTGTCATTATTATCTTACCTTCTACCATGTAGATCAATTTCGTAAATTTTAAAATGACTTTTTTTGGGACCCCTAGAATTGATACATAATTAATTTTTCGTTCGCTTAAAAATTATATAAGGGAAATAAATTTCAAGGTAATTTTTTTCCTTGTTCTTATGGAAACATTTCAATAAATTCAACAAAATTTCATAATATTTGAATAATTTTTCAATTTTCTTTGAAAAAAGCATTTTCAGTCGTTGGTAAGCGTACTATTCGGTTTTTATTTATTTCAAAAATTATAAAAACGTCCTCCAGGCCCCAAAAAGGAAATTTTGAATTCGTCACACCTGTTTTATTCTATAAACTCAGCCCTTTTACTTGCATTTTCATTTAGAAAGGTTGTGCTTAGTTTTGAAGATAAGTTAACCTAGTTTTTGGCTATAAAACAAGCCTAAACTCATTCATTTCTCTAAGGCTACAAGATACAAATATATTCTGGTGAAAAGCAAATTAAAACGATCACTCTTCAGTTTCTAAACTTTCAAAAAATTTCTTTTTTCATAGCATCTTTTATTTCAAAGATATTCATCTTTTAGTCTTATTTTCACCACATTTCTTGCTCCTAAACATACACCATTCGGCACACTATTTGAGCATACCATTATTTTGATGTCTATTTGTGTCCATTTGAGCCTTTAAAAGTCAGTTTATAAAGTCCCTAATCCATACCTTTCCGATGAATTTTTCGGTGATCATTTTGTGCGTTTTTCGGCTTTGATCCTAACTCGTATCTTTTGTAGTCTACTCGATTATTTAAGAGACTTGAGCCTTTGTAAGGTTAAGAGTCATAAGTTAATTATTTTACTTGTAACTTGTATATTTGAGCTTATATTTACTAGATCTATCATATTATACGATTCATTACAAGTTTCATTCGTTTTGTATAAAAACGCAGGCAGTGCATTTTCGGAACCATTATAGAAACTTTATCAAGATCTAGAGACTTGGATTTTCACTCTTAAAGTCCTTAAAGTTAAGGTTGAAGTGTTAAGGAAAACAAAATTATCATTGATTCTAAACCAAGGTATCTTAAATCTTGTTTTATCGTAAAATGGTTTAAAACTTGATTTTAAAGAATTAAAATATTTTTTTTATATTTGGATCTACTTTGCTAGTTTGTTACTTGTAAAAAAATTGAACAAGAACTTAACAAAGCTAGGCCATTGAATCTTGTATAAATAAGCAAGCATCATTGAGGTTTTACCATCAATCTATTCGGCCGAATAGAGCTTCTACTTGGAGGAATTTTGCTTGAAGCTTAATCCATTCCCAAGTGCTTTTTTTAAACTTGTAGTCTGGTATATCATTGTTCCTAGCTTTCATTTGAACATAAATTTCAAATGAACATGAAAAGAAATACTACATCTACTCGACCAAACCGAAATACATTCGGCCGAGCATACTAGTCTAAGTGCATCATTTTACTTCGCTTGTTTCTATAATTGAACAAGTGCACTTATCTTATAAATCTTGTGAATATTAGTCCTTAAATTGCTTTATAATGTTTCTTTCAAAAGGACTAAAACACTAAAAGAGATTATACGTACTCGGATCTACATTTTGGTTGAACATAAACGCTTCTTGACTTGGTTGTTCTAACTCTAAGAAATTTATTTACCAAGTTCATTTAGAAAGTTATAGTTTTGTATATTTGAGTCCTTAACATAGCCTTGAACTCATTATTCAAAGGGACTCAAAGGAGCAAGTCTAGGCGACTCAATTTTTAATTCGAGTTGCTAAGTTTCATTCGGCTATTCCTTTAAATACAAGGCCGAATAAACTATATCCTAGTGCATACAAGTTGAACTACTTGTATTGCATATTTTTTGCCTGATTTTTCCCTCGTGTAGCACATCCGACAACTTACATATTTTATGCATTAATTAACACGTAAAAGCATCCTATTATTTTTATCTTAAACAGGTGTAGGCAGTAGCATGTATTCTTTTCCTTTTAGTAAGGTGATTCTTGTTTAATACCCAAGTTTTAGGCATATTAACGGGGAGTTAGTCTTCTTTGCAACATGATAAAAAGAAAATACCCAAGACCTAAGACTTAAGATCCAAGTCCAACAAAGAAGAAGAAGTACTATGGCTAAAAAAGGGATTGCAAGCACTTGAGAAGGTGACTAGGTTGTCTCGCTCCGAGATTGTTCTTGTATAGCTTAGCTATTTTATTTTGAGGATGTTATGTGTGTGTAACTCTCCAAGATAAATAGATAGTGGTTAGTTATAAATGCTTCTCCTCCAGCAAAAAGGAGTATCTTTATAGTAGAAAAAATCTTAAGTCCGGGAAGGAACTCGGGGACTACATTAGGGGTGAGTGGACACTGATTGGCGAATTAGCCATCGCTAACCAGGATAAAATCGAATGTATCTATTACCTTCTTTTCATATCTTTACATTCCGTGTTAACTTACTTGAATATAAGAAGTTAAACGTAAAGAGGAGAAAATAAATTTTGAAAAACCCAATCTCTAAATTTAAAAAGGTCATAAGTTATTTAACCTCCCTTCTAGCTTATTAAATCCTTACACGGGACCTGTTAATTGGTATCATAGCAGTGCTTTTAATCTTATAATCTCGATATTTGACCGAATCGAGAAATATAACAAAAAGTAGATCCTAACGGGCCTATCGACTATCTAAAAATCTTTAAGTAAAACCGTATAAAGGACAACTTAAAATGGCGCACTTAAGTACTATTGGTTGGGGGGGAGGACTTTCGAGTTCTTGACCAACTCTGTTTGATGGCACAAACTTTGCTACTTGGTAAACACAATTTAGAATATACATTAGATCCTTAGGAGTAAAAGTTTGGATGTCCATAAAGGATGGAGTTTTATTACCTGTGAAAATAGTAGGCAATGAAATTATCGAAAGGAAACTAAGAGAATATAACCCCGAAGAAGAAAGTCGAATGAATATAGCCATTAAAGCATAATTGGTCTTCACTTATGAACTTGCAGAAAAAAGAATACAAACGTGTCAATAACTGCAAGTCCGCATAAGAAATATGGAACAGATTGGTCATTACTTATGAGGGTACAAAATATATTAAGGAATCCCGAATAGATACTTAAATTCAAGATTACAAAAAATTTAAACTCCTCTAAAGCAAGACCATCATTGATATGGAAACAAGATTCACTCGTATTATTGATGAACTTTCACAGCTCGGAAAAATTTATACTACGAATGAGAAAAAATGTAGATTGTTAAAAGCTTTACCTCCTGGTTGGAAAGTAAAAGTTAACACAATAAATGAAATGCATAACCTAAATTCATATTCAATCGATAGCCTATTCGAAAATCTTCGTGCATACGAGGAAGATAACATTTCGGAGAAAGTCACTCTTAAAATGGAAGACACGCATAGAAATATGGCTTGAAAAGCTATATTAATCAATGAAGATGAATATGCGATGATTTAAATGAAGAGTTGCAAAATCTCGACGAATAAGAGATTGCACTGTTTTCAAGACAACTTCGCCGGGTTTTTCAAAATAAAGCTAAAATGTACAGAATAGGCTTCCTAAAGTCGAGTAATCAACAACGTATATTCAACTCGAAAGGAATACCTAATTACAAAAGTAATAATTTCCAACTTTCGAACTTTGACAAAGGCCAAGGTATGAGACAAGCTAACAATGCTTATAAAAATAATAATTCAAATTATTCGAACAATTATATTGCACCTAAGTCGAATGAATCATCAACTGAAGAAGCACATAACTTGTTTTTCGAATTTGAATAACCCTATCACTTTGAACGGGAATGTCTAAAATTGGTTAAAGGGAGAAGTCTTGTTGCCGAAAATGGATAAGATTTAAGTGAAGATGAAGAATCCTCCAAATAAAGTGAAGAGGTTGTTAACTTATGTTTGATGGCCATTGATGACGAAAAAGAACCAACAAAAATTGCTACTATAAGTCAAGAGGTAAGTTCCAAAATGAACACTTGAAACTCAAAGTAAATAATAGGAATGACATTATTCAAAATCTCGAAGTCAAATATATCCTTAATATCACAAGCAGAAGAGATAAAAAATGAAAAGTTTCAATTATCCAAAAGCACTAATGATCTGCATGTAGAGATATTAAAATTGAAACTTCAAAATGAATCATTGATTCAAACGAATGATAAAAATAGTGAACGGATAAAAGTACTTGAACAATCTTTAACGAGTGACGTTGAACAAGCTTCATGAAGCCCTTAAACAAAAGAAACTTGATTACCAATCTATCCCTACATAAAAGGATTTCGAGTTTACGGAATTAACTAGTAAATTCAATACCAAACTTAATGAACGAGGATAATTTATCTCGAAATTTAAATTGGTTGCACTAGAAAGTCATAAGCTTTAAACCGAAAATAATAAGCTCATAGATCAACTAGCTCATCAAGAAACCTTTCTAAACAATAAGATCAACATCTTATTAGAAGAAAAGGAAAATCTTGAGAGAACCGTTAAATAATTTACTAAGAGTATTGCCATATTAGATCAAATGGTGTGTAACTCTCAGGAATCATACAATAAGGTTTAGGTTATAATTTGAATTCTCCACCTAAGAGAGAAATTCGAACTCCGAAGGCCTCGAAGGATACAACTCTAAAATTACCTACGACTAAATTTATGTATTGCAATCAAGATGGACATATAAGTCAATATTGCAAAGCTAAAGAAGGTGAAAGTAAGGGAAGTATAAATGGATTCCTAAAAGTAAAATTATCAAAAAGAATGAAATCAAAGTTTCTTAAAATAAAAGAAAAATGGGTCAAGAATGACAAGAAGCAACCTAAGTTTCATTATCAACAATAACCAATTAGTTTTGAACAACGGAATGTCAAAAATCATGCTAGAACATGTACTAATTCTAGTCTATCTTTGAATGTTCCTAAACAAGATCATATGAACAAGAATTCTAATGGTTATGATCATACTTGTAAGACAAATATTAATTTCATGCCTAGGAATACGAGTTATTTGCATAATGGATCAAATCATAATAGTATACAAAATGGAAGATCTTATGTTAATCATAACATGCACTATCATGATATTTCATATAGGAGGTACTCGAACCATATTGCATATACTAGACTTGTGAATGCTAATGTTGTTCCTAGAAATATGAATTAGGCTCTTCATAGAAATCCTTATCATATTTCTAATAGTAATCAATCATCTAGAAATCTATATATTGTTGACAATGAATATCCTATGCCTAGATTTTTATGTGCAAATTCTCGCATGTCATATAATACACTAACTCGCGGACCCTCAAGTAAGAAGTGTACCAAAAGATTTAATTAATCTTTTATGTAGGTACTACAAAGGATGTGGGGTATCTTGATTACGTTTGTTCATGGAATATGACAAGTAACAATCTCTTTTGAACAATCTTAAAAAGGTTAACGCAGGAATTGTCATACTGGAAATAGTAGAAAAAGTGACATCATTGGTATTGATGATCTTATCAAAGGGAACTTTAAAATATGTGACATTCAATTAGCCATAATATTTAAGTATACTTTGCTTTCGATTAGCCAACTTTGTGATAATGGATGCAAGGTTATAATTTATCCAACTCATTGTTCCGTCTTTGATAAAGATGGAAAATTGGTCATAACATGTCCAAGAGATAAGGATGTATACTATGGTGACATTAAAAATTACTAAAGTATATATTTAGTTACCATAAATGAGGATCTATGGTTATGGCACCGAAAAATGGGTCAAATTAACATGAAACTCATTAAGAAAATATGTTCGAATAAATACGCTTGTGGATTAAAAAACTCAATTTCATAAAATATCATATATGTGTAGCATGTGAAATTGTCAACTAAATTCGAGCATCTCATAAAGCCAAATTCATGGTGTCTACGACTAGACCACTCGATCTTCTACTATGGATCTTATAGAACCCGTACCCGTATAAAGTTTGGGAGGTTGTTCATACACTCTCGTAGTAGTTGACGACTTCTAACGATTAACGTAGACGGAATTCCTCAAAGAAAAAAAAATGATGCATTTGAATCGTTTATTGCTCTTTACAAAAGAATACCAACTCAACAAGAAATGTCTATTACTTACGTACGGACAGATCACAGAAAGGAATTCCAAAACTCCGAGTTTATAACTTTTTGTGAAACAAGTGGTATTACTCGCAACTTCTCTCCTCCGTATACACCATCATTAAATGGGGGTGGTTGAACGAAAGAATAGGACATTGCAAGAAATCTCCAATATAATGTTTGATGAATATCATCGACCAAAATATTTTTGGGCTGAAGCGATGTCAACATCTTGATATGTTCTTAATCGAGTATTACTACAACCTATTAAAATAAAGACTACATACGAGCTTTAGTTAATAAAACACCTTAGATAAGTTACTTTAATGTATTTGGAAGTAAATGCTTTATTTTGAATACAAAAAATTATTTAACGAAATTCAGCCCAAAATCAAGCGAGGGCATATTTTATTACTTATTCAAACACGAGCAAAACTTATAGGGTATTTAATCTTGGAAATATGATGGTAGAATCATTGAACAAAGTATTCGATGAATCAAAACTAATGTTGATGTACAAAGATTTAATCCAAGAGGAAAATGATCCAAAAGAAGATTGTCAAGTGAATGTTGAAAATGCTATTAAACAAATTGATAATTTTGATCATGGAATAAGTGTTCCTGATAATCCTCTCGAAATAGATGAAGTTGATAATGGACTACCTACAGAAGTACCTTGGGTACGAAATTATCCTGTTAAAAATTTATGGGAGATTTAAATATAGGAGTCCAAAAATCTCAAGTATATTTAGCTAATCACAAGTAGAACTCAAAAAAGCTAAAGAAGCATTATTAGACGAAGATTAGATTCTTTATATGCAGGACGAATTAAATCAATTCTCTCGTAGTAATATTTAGGAACTAGTTCCTCCATCACCCGATACTTCCACAATTGGAACTAAATGTGTTATTTGTAATAAATTAGACGAGAACGGAACATGGAAAAGAAATAAAGCACGGCTCGTAGGTCAAGGTTATACATAAATGAAAGGTATAGACTACGATGAAATTATGCACCCGTAGTTGGACTCAAAACAATTAAAATATTTTTAGCATTGTCATGCTATGAAGGGTTCAAAGTTTATCAAATGGATATTAAATTTGCAATCCTAAATGGTGTTTTTGAAGAAGAAGATTAAGTAAGATAACCACCAGGATTTAAAGATTTAACACATTTGGAATATGTGTATATAATTTACAAAGTCATATACGGACTAAAGCAAGATCATGTAGTTTAGTACGATCGATTGAGCAAATTCCTAATTAAACAGTGGATTTAAAATAGGAATTGCCGATACGACTCTATTTATGAAGTATGAAGGAGATGATATTTTTCTCATACAAATTTACGTAGATAACATTATTTTTGGTTCCACTAAAGAATCATTATGTAAAGAATTCTCGTAAATTACGAGTAAAGAATTCGAAATGAGCATATGATGGGAGAATTTAATTTCTTCTTAGGTTTGCAAATTAAGAAATTTAATGAAGGCATTCATATCTCAGTCTAAATATTGAAAAGAAATTCTTAAGAAATTTGAGATAGAGAATGTTAAACCCCTTAGTACTCCTATGTCTCCTTCGGATAAATTAATTGCAGATGAACCTGGTAAATCAGTTGAAAATAAGAAATATTATTGTATGATATGCACTTTACTATATATAAATGCTACAGTAAAATGCATTTTAAGATATCTTAAAGGAACCACTAAACTCAGACTTTGGTATCCAAAATGATTACCATTTGAACTAATATATTTTTCTGACTCAGATTATGCGGGTCATTTGATCGATTAAAAAAGCACAAGTGGTATGTGTCAGTTCATCAATGGATGTCTAGTTTCGTCGTTTTCAAAGAAACAAAACTCGGTATCCATGTCTACCGCAGAAGATGAATATATTATCGCAATAAAATGTTGTGCTCAAATATAATGGATGAAATAAACATTAGCCGACTATATGATTAAATTTACTACAGTATCAATTTATGTGATAATACGAGTGTGGTTAATTTAAGTAAAAATCCTGTGTCGCATTCTCATAGTAAACACATAGATATCCGACATCATTTCTTACGTGAACATGTCAACACAAATATTATTATTATGAATCATATTGATATAGAAAATAATATTGCTGACATATTCATAAAACCCTTACATTCTGAAAGATTCGCTAAATTGTGCTTGCATTTTGGAATGTTGGAATGTCAACCATAACTAAAAATAGAAAGATTCTATATTTGGTTATCACCCAGTATTGAAAATGTACGATATTTGATTTTTAGTCACGTCAATTAAGTGTAATATGTGAGCGGATTCTTTGCTTCTTGGAAATCCAGATTTCTCCGCAGTACAAATGATTAAAGTAAATGTTATTCATAATATTTATAATTTGCCTAAACACCATGTTGAAAATATTTCAATATGAAAATAAAAATTTAAGTGGGCTCTATTTACGCATGCCCTTGGAATGTTGTGCATTCCAAAACTCGAAACAAAAATATGTGTAAGCACTTAATTTAATTTAAAGAGTTTCAAATTATCAAATTTGAAGGCTTCGAAGTCCATTATGCAAATTACACCATTATATCGTCAAAATTGCAATATCTTGTAATTAAGAAATTTAGAAGTGTAAAAATACATAAAAGTGTACCAAACTTATTTTTATCTCCAAAATTGATTTTAAAAGGTAAATATATTATTTTACGATATTTTTGAATATTTGGTATGAAAATAAAATGTTATATCAGATCAAAAATCAATTTTAAGGAATTTATAAGTATATCAAAAATATTAAAAATTTATTTATGATTGAATGATATATATTATGTAAAATTATGAAATTAAAATTTATAACTTGAATATTGAATTTTTGGGAAATATTGATATTTTAATCATTTAAAGTTTAATTTTTGTTCCGAAATAGATTAAGAAATTTTTGTAAATGTATCTCGGAATATTTTGTAATTAAAAGATACTTTTATAGAATTAAAAGACTGATTTTCGGATTAAATAAAGTTAATTTATAAAAATAATTTTCCAGTTTCCAAAAATTCATATGAATCAGTTTTTGATTCAATTTATTTGGACCATTGATCTACATGGCTGCGTGAATCTAGAACGTCAAAATCAAAATATATATTGTCTATAGTGTACGCGTGCGTGTGAAACCCTATTTACTATCCCCTCTCTAGCAGCTCTCTCTTTCTCTCTCGAACCCTAATGTCGATTGAGATTTTCCAATCATCTCCGACCTCTTTTGCTGATATTAACCACATATTTGTGATCTAAACACATCGATAAACATAAATTTCATTCAATTTCATTTCAAATTGAAGCCCTAGTTCTTCGATTGAATTCAATTTATTCTAAATTTGATGTTATTTTATGCGATTCATACTTCTCTCGTGTTGTTTCGTTGAATCTACATCTCATATAACGAAAGCCCCTTGATTGGCTTTCAAAAATTTGATCTTTTTATTGATCTTATTATGGATTTTATTCTCTTGTTATTAAAATTCCATCAGATTGTTTATTTGTGTGTGGTTAATTGAGGTGATTTGTCATATGGTGGTTCTTTTGCGTAGTCGTCATATTCAGTTACATCTAAACCATAATCTTTATTGTAGTTTCTGCATATAGGATATTAACTGATTGATATTACATGATTTGGTAATCTTTTATATGTATGTATGTGGTTTAGTTAATTTTGGATTTTCATTCAAGACCATATGTTTTGACATTATAAGTGTTTGGGTGTTAAGTTCAAATTAATTAAGTTATAATGTTTGTGGTTATGTGTTGGTACAAGTATGTTTTTTATCATCTATGATATGCCCTGTAATTTAGATGCATTTAGATGTATATGATGTTTGAGATAACTGTCCTAACTAATTTCCCTTAGCTCTTGTGATTTCTGGCCA
The DNA here is from genome assembly GCF_009905375.1 of Apium graveolens. Lineage (NCBI taxonomy): Eukaryota > Viridiplantae > Streptophyta > Magnoliopsida > Apiales > Apiaceae > Apium > Apium graveolens. The sequence continues at coordinate 26,730,037 of NC_133657.1, read as the reverse complement.
TGAACACACTATACACACTCATGTATTCACTTGATTATGCTTTATGCTCTTAGTTGTCTAAATGTCATCTAGTTGAGCATATAATGAGCTTTTGGGTAACTAGTAGGGATCATCATTGTTTTGATGTTGATTATGTCTTTGTTGATAATTTATGTTCTTACCATTGGTAAAATTGCTTATGTTCTTTCCTAACTTGGTTCACTGAGTTTTGTGACACTTGTGGTCTAAACTGGACTATTGAATCTGGTGGATATGCTTGCTTGCTTGCCTAAATGCTTTCTGTTTGATGATATGTGCTAAATGCTTAATTATGTTTTGGATGAGCTACATGTATTACCATCATATCTAAGGTACACAAATTCTTACTTTAAGTATTACATTATCCTTACATGTGCTTCAGTAGATTGTGAATGATAATATCTTGGTTGCTTGTGTATTTTGAGTTAGACTGACTGTCTTTAGTTGTAGAAATATTATCCTTGATTGGTTATTTCTGATAACTTGGTTGATTCATTAATGTGAGTAATTTATTGTTGAAATTAGTCTCTAGTTGAGTCTGTCATTTCCCTATCTTAACCATGGACATGTATTGTGATGACTTAAATCCTGTTTAGTTAGTTACACTTCCATGTTGCATTAGTATGATTCATTTTCTACAAGCAATAAGAGATTCTGTACACTTCAAATTATTGATATGTGCACACTTAAGTCATCGAGTCACATGTCTAGTTAATATTCATAGTTTTGCTTTTGTGACTCTTGACTAACCTTAAAGTTATCAGGTTAATGATTAAGTGTATTGTAAGCTCTATATGCATGTTTTGTGCATTTGTCAAGTATTGATATTCATACCATGTTTAGATTATTCTTGTTCATCTGTAACTTTAAGCATATTGTTAAGCTAACAGAGTTGAGTCATGTATATTCTGTGCATTGCAGGATTTACCTGTTGCATTGTCTAAAATAGAATTGAGTGCACCTTTGCTCTCGTGCTTTTATTAATTTAAATTATGCACACAAGAGTGTCACTCAATCTGACAGCTATATTATGTGTTACATAAACCACGTCCTCTGTTATGTGATTAATTGCATTCTTTTGTAACAATATTTTATTATATTTTAGATTCTTAGGACATATTTAGCTGGTCACACTTATTCATTCTTTTAGTTAATTATTGTGCATTTGGATGGCTTATCAGATATACATATATATTCATATATGTTATCATATAATCCGTATAGTAGGATTGTATTGCTTGCAAATCTTGCATATATGTAGCATGCTTATGAGTTGTTGGATTTTATTTGATTTTAAACCATACATTGTTTCTGTATGATATGACCTTCTTTGCATACTTTGTATTTGTTTTAAGTGCATTTCTAGAATTAATATAATCCTCTTCAACTTTGCATTAAATGCATTTATTGTTTTCCTAAATGGTATTGTATTTTCCATGCTATTTTGAGCTGGTATCAGGTTTTTGGCTTTAATAGTAAGTGTTATTTGTCACCTTTTAGTTAGTGATGGATTGATTTGATATTGGTACTTGCTGCAATTCTATGTACTTTCCTAGGATTGTGTTGTCCTGTTACCTATTCATTTTGTACTGTGCTTATTGTTCATTTTCTTAAATTTTTTGTTGTGTTTGCATATTTAAGAGTGTATTTCCTGCAGCGTTTAATTCACTTAATTTTCTTTCTTTATAAACATACTCTTGCACACCATGTCAAACTCACAAGTAACACTACTCTCAACTTGTTTAGCTCTTCTTGTCTGTCAATCCATCTTTGCTTGTTATTCTTTCTATTCCTGATAAACCTCTTATTTCTAAGTCTAGGAAATTTAAGCAAACCAAAATATATGTTGATCTTAGTGTTAAATTTTCTAAAGGGAAAATTTTTCCTAGTAAATTACTTTTGATTAAAAAAGATTATGAGTTGTTTGACCTTTTCTGTGCTGCTAAGTGGGATCCTTTACTTACTCATATTTCTAGGAGAGTTCAATCTGTTGTTGAGTATACAATAATGAAAGCAAAATTCAAAGTGAATAAACAAGAATAAGAAAATAAACAGCAATCACACAAGACAAAGATTTACGTGGTTCGGAAATTCCTACTCCACAAGCCGTACTAATTTTGTATTGATCTCTCACAATTTGTTTTGTTATAATTTTACAATTACATGAGTATTTATAAGAGAAGAAACTAGGCCTTAATCAAAATTATAGTCCAAATCTGAAAAGTAGACTAATCCATAAATTAATCAGAATCAGAATCTGAATAGTCTATTTTCATGGGCTTAATTAATAGACTCCACAAACCCAACAATCTCCCACTTGGAGTCTGACCAATCTTCACTTCACTGTTGTAAGTCTAGTAAAATCAATTCTTCAATCAATAACTCTAACTAGTGCAGCGCCTTCTCATCAATCAATTATGAAGGCCGGTTGAAGCTACGCAAAGCTTCAACTTTTCATTCGACCACCTTAGTCAACATATCTGCAGGATTCTTTCAACCAAGGATTTTCTTCAAGGACAAAGTACCATTGCTTATCAACTCTCTTGTGAAGTGATATCTCAGCTGAATATGCTTCATCCTAGAATGAAACACAGGATTCTTCATAAGATGAATAGCACTCTGACTTTCGCTATACAAAGCACTGTCCGCCTGTTTCTTGCCCAACTCCTCAAGAAAATTCTTCAACCAAATCATCTCCTTGCTCGCTTCAGAGAGAGCCATATATTCTGCTTCTGTGGTTGAAAGAGCAACATTCTTTTGAAGTCGAGACATGCAACTAACTACGGTGCCACCTAAAGTGAAAATATAACCTGTTGTACTTTTTCTTGTATCCAAACATCCACCCAAATCTGTAACATGAAACCCTTCCAAGATAATATCTTTCTTACTGTAACATAGAGCAACCTTGGATGTGCCTTTCAAGTAACGTAACAATCACTTGACTGCTTCCCAATGATCTCTTCCTGGATTAGACATAAATCTGCTAACAACTCCCACTCCATGAGCAATGTCTGGCCTTGTACACACCATAGCATACATTACACTACCAACTGCAGATGCATAAGGAACTTTAGCCATATCTTTCTTACCTTCATCCATTTTAGGTGATTGCTTTTTTGTGAGATTAAAGTGACTCGCCAACGGTGTACTTCTGGTCTTTGCATCCTGGACACTGAATTTCTGTAACAATTTCTCAACATACTTCTCTTGAGATAAGTTTAAAGTACCTTCAGCTTTATCCCTTATGATGCTCATACCAAGTATTTGTTTTGTTGCACCCATATCCTTCATCTCAAACTCCTCAGACATCTGTCTCTTTAAACTGTTGATTTCCCTCATGTTTGATCCTGCTATCAACATGTCATCAACATACAACAACAATATGATATAAGATGAATCAAACTGTTTAAAGTAAAAACAATGATCCATAGCACTCCTCGTCTATCCATTCTTCATCATAAAGCTGTCAAACTTCAAGTACCACTGTCTCGGTGCTTTCTTTAAACCCTACAAGCTTTTTATAAGCTTATAAACAAGGTTTTCTTTCCCAGCTACCTAAAATCCCTCTGGCTGAACCATGTAGATGTCTTCCTCAAAATCACCATATAAGAATGCGGTCTTAACATCTAGTTGCTCTAGATGTAACTCCTCTGCAGCCACAATACTTAACACAATTCTAACTATAGTCATCTTAACAACGGAAGAAAATATATCGATATAGTCAGTACCCTTTTTCTATTGATAACCCTTGACTACTAACCTTGCCTTGTATCTCTTGCTGCCATCATGTTCTTCTTTGATCCTGAACACCCACTTATTCTGTAAAGACTTCTTTCCTGTTGGTAACTATGTTAAAGACCAAGTCTCATTCTTCTCAAGAGAACTCATCTCCTCATCCATGGTTGATTTCCACTGAAATGAATCATCCACTTGTACTGCCTCTGAATAACAATGAGGCTCCCCGTCCTCGGTCAATAACATATAATATGCTGAAGGAGAATATCTTTGTGGTGGCCTCACACTTCTGCTAGATTTTCTTACCTCAGTCTGTGGAGTTACTGAAACTCTGTCATCAATATTCTCCGAACTCCCACTATTTCCTGCAAGATCTATTTCTGTAATATCTTCAAGCACTGCTTCCTCTTTCTCAGGTTGTTCCTTTGTATACTCAGAATCAACTACAAGCTTATCCTTATACACTGCATTCTCATTAAAAGTAACTTCTCTACTTCTAACGACCTTCTTAGTTAGTTCATCCCAGAAACGGTAACCCATATCATCTGAGCCATAACCAATGAAGATACACTTCTTTGCTTTCGGATCAAGCTTGTCCCTGTCGTAATCTTTAACACGCACATAAGAAACACAACCAAAAACTCGCAAGTGTGAAAAATTTACCTCTTTTTCCTGCCACTCTTCTTCAGGAATCTTGAACCCCAAAGGACTTGAAGGTCCTCTATTTATGAGAGACGCTGTTGTGCTGATTGTATCTGCCCAAAAAATCTTTGGCAACCCTGCATGTAATCTCATACTCTTAGCCCTCTCATTCAAGGTTCTATCCATGCGCTCTGCAACACCATTCTGCTGTGGTGTCTCTGGAATAGTTCTAATCATTCTAATCCCAAATTCCGTGCAATAACTTTTAAACTCATCACTACTGTATTCACCAACAATATCTGACATCAAATTCTTCACCTTCAAACCAGTCTGATTTTCAACTTCAGTCTTCCACTTCTTGAAAGTAGCAAACACATCTGATTTATTCTTCAAAAAATAAACCCATACCTTTCTAGTGGAATCATCAATGAAACATAGTAGCGAGATCCACCCAACGACGCAACTGTTGTTGGACCATATACATCTGTATGAACTAGCTCCAACTTCTTAGCCTTGGGGGTCCTCCCTGATTTTGCAAAAGTAACACGTTTCTGCTTTCCAAGAACACATGGCTCACATCATCCAACTTCCACATTCTTCTACTCTGGAATCTTCCCCTTTGAAGTTAACAGCTTCATACCTTTTTCACTCATATGACCAAGCCTTAGGTGCCACAAATTTGAAGACTCAATCTCATCAGCAACTACATTTGCTTCGTATCTAGATTGTTCAACAATATATAAAGTCCCCTTTTTCTCTCCACGAGCAATAACTAGATTCCCCTTTATAACCTTCCACTGTCCGTCTCCGAAAGTAACTTGATACCCTTCCTTATTTAACTGACCCACATATAACAACATCTTCTTCAGTCCAGCAATGTACCTTACATCTTTCAATGTCCAGCTAGTTCCCAAAGAGGTTCTGAGATTAATATCTCCCATGCCCGCAATATCCAAAGTCTCATTATCAGCAAGACGAACTTTACCAAAATTTCCAACTCTGATATTTAACATTAAATCCTTGCAAGAAGTAGCATGGAATGATGCACCAGAATCCATAACCCATGATTCAACCGAACATTCAACACAACAAATCAAAGCATCGTCATCCACCACTTCTTCAACTAAGTTAGCTGAATTATCCACTTTACTCTTTCCTTTAGGAGCCGCGGGATCCGTGCACTGATTCCTTGTTAGATCCCGAATTATCGTAGACGGGGGGGGGGGGGGGGTTGAATACGATAATCACTAAATTAAAATTTTTTTCAAATCTTTTGCGGATATAAAATTTAGTGATCGGTTAGTGGTTTCGTGTTCTTGAGAGGTCCAAAAATAAGTGCTAGTATATAACCTGCGACTAATGTACATGTACTTAAACAAAACAAAAAAACAAAAACAATCTTCATAAACAACCTGCGACAAGTTGTTACTTTCATAACCTGCGACTAACATTTGTTAGTTGCCAGGTTTCTTTTTTCTTTATTTTGTTTTTTTTATTTTGTTTTTCCTTTTCTTTTTCTTTTGATTTTCTTTTTCTTTTGATTTTCTTTTTGCATTTTCTTTTTTTTTGTTTTCTTTTTGCATTTTCTTTTTCTCCTTTTTTTTCTTTTTTTTTCTTTTCTTTTTATTTAAGTTTAAATTATAACTAAATTAATTTAAATAATAAACTTAAATATAACTTATATAAATAAACTAATTTAGATTTATAAAATAAACTTATTTAAAGTTTATAGAATAAATATTTTAAGTTTATTAAATAAATTATATTAAAGTCTATTAAATAAATTTATTTAATTTAACAATTAAACTTTGAGCTTCGCCAATCCCTTGAGCCGCTTAGCTGTATACCCCGCGCACCTCTTATCGTTCTTTAACAGATAAACATTCAATACAAGTACGTTCATCAACTTAACAATTCTTCTATAAATAATACCCTGATTCCTTTCACGATCTGTTGACACCTAGTGCAACTGGTCTGGTTCACAGATGACTAACCCCGATTCAGGTCTTCGTATTATAGCCTTGATTACATTGTTAAGCTTGCAACAACTTTATTGCTTCAGACACTGATTGTCAATAAACAACTGTACTTTCACTGGAATCATTTCTGGTACTTTAGAAAACGTCTTTATTGCTACTACAACCTTGAATACTTCATTCACTGTTCTTCACTGACGCTTGAACGTATAAATGAACTCTTGCCAGTGAGTATAACTTCAATACTCCAGCTGTCTTTTTTAACCTTTGTCTATACCGTGTCTTCAATTCTTCAGATTCCTATGCTTCATACATTATCTATCTTCAACCAATGCCAATACACTGAAATCTTCTGGTAGCACTTATACACTGAATCTTCAACATTTCTAAAACCCTGAAAGTCTTTAATCTTTATTCTTCAGTGAGGTATGATCATATTAATGAACTTCTTTCGGTGACCTGTAGACAGACTTCAGGCCTTCTTCTAATCTTCTGATTCTTTGTATTTGCCTTATCTTCATTCTTCCTGATTTCTTGTGTAGACGTAGTATTATTAACCTATCATGTTCTAGTATTGTTATCGTGTTGAGTTATCACGTAACTGTTCATACAGCTACGCAGTCTCACCAACATTCCTGAAGCGACCCTTCTTCAGATAATTCCAACAAATAATATCCTTGCGATCTTTGGATTATCTTCTATTCTGTGACTTCGATCAGCTACGCCCCTTATTATACCCCTTTTTGAACTTTCTGCCTCTACTCTCAGCACTCAACAAGGAACCTGACGACTCTCCCGAATTTCTCCTACGAATATCTTCTCTAAGAACCGAAGCTCGAACTCCATCGAAAGTCATCTTACCGCTCCAAGATGAATTACTTATAGCAGTGACAAATCCCGATCAACTGTCTGGTAATGAGGATACCAACAACAAGGCTTGTACACTTCATCATCGAATTTAATATCCACCGATGCCAATATTGCTAGGATAGAATTAAATTCGTACACATGATCAGCAACGCAATCGCCTTCATTCAATCTAGTGGCAACTAAAAAGTGAATCAAATATACCTTATTTCAAGCAAACGGCTTCTCATACATGTTTGACAAAGCCTTGATCAAGCCATAAGTTATCATTTCCTTGACGATATTATAAGCAACGTTCTTCGCCAAAGTCAAACTGACAACCCCCAGAGCCTGCCTATCCAAAAGCTTCCAGTCTTCATCCTTTATTGCAGTTGGTTTCTTCTCTTCCAGCGGTTCATGTAGTTTTTTCTGATACAAATAATCCTCAATTTGCATCTTCCAAAACCCATAATTTTTTCCATCAAATTTGTCGATCTTTACCTTCCCGTCTTCTGCCATCGCTCCCACACGCCTGAAAATTTAGGCTCTTGATACCAGTTATTGAGTATACAACAACGAAAGCAAAACCCAAAGCGAATAAACAAGAATAAGAAAATAAACGACAATCACACAAGATAAAGATTTACATGGTTCAGAAATTCCTACTCTACAAGCCGCACTAATTTTATAGATCTCTTTGTTAGAAATATGTGTATTAGTTTGATGATAAGTTAAGCAAAACACTTAAGTAGAAATCTAGTGTTTGTAGCCTCAACGGATAAGACCATCTTGGCTATCCGTTGAAGGAGTAGCTATACTTAGCAATAAGTTTAGTATTGTAGCACATTTCACTCTCTGGTTTCAAGCTGTAATTCTTAGATGTTGTTAGGAAATAATCAGTCATGTTGACTACTAATGGATGTACAAATAGGAGGGCTAATTGTAAATATTTCATGCCTTGTAATTTTGTATAAGTGAAGAAGTGTCAACGGATATTAAAGACCTTTAACGGATAAGAAACAAAGCTTCAACGGATGTCTCTAATGCTTCAACGGATAATATCTATCAACGGATAAGTGCTTCAACGGATAAAGACTTCAACTGATAAAGCTTCAACGGATAAAGCCTCAACGGATAAGGCATCAACGGATGAAAGCTTCAACGGATGCTTAGTTCATTAGCAGTTGATAGTGACAATTCACAAGCTGACAGAGGCACATGGGTTGACAGAGACATACTGGAATGTGGAAGCCTCTAGGAGGAATCAAGAAAATGCAGCATTTCCATTCTGATGCAAACAAGGAAGTATTCAAAGATTTATAGATTATCCTAGATTGCATTGGATAGACAAATGAAGAAGAAACATGTGAAGAATCTTTTCAATTGTATTTTACAGTTTGTCTTCACTTGTAAACTTGGTGATATATAAACCAAGTAGCAGCTAGTAATTAGACATGAATTTTCCTGAGTTGTTTAGAAATATCAAAAGAGAAAATCATCTAGTTTGTACTAGGAAGCAGCTGTGATTTAATTCTTTGAATCACAGATTTTCTGAAATAACACATCTCTGGTGGAACAACAAATCCACCAGAAAAGTTTTTAAGTTCTTTGTACTCATTACATTTGTGTTTGAATATATATCTGTCTGCATCAGCTTCAAGCAATTCACACACATTTGATCACTCAAACACTTAGCCTTAGAAACTGCTCAAAACTTGAAATTTTTTTGAGATTTACATTCAACCCCCCTTCTATAAATCTCATTGTTAGTCCACTGGGAATAACAATTGGTATCAGAGCAAGCTCTTAACATACAAAGAGTTTAAAGATCTATCCTGCTAACATCATGAGTGCACAGAAGAATCCTCCTGCTACCAGCATGAGTAGGAAGGATATTGGTGTAAAGATCCCAGTCCTGGAAAAAGATAATTATCATCACTGGAAAGTGAAGATGCATTTACATCTTCTTTCTCAAGATGAAAGCTACATCAACTGTATTGAAAATAGTCCTCACATCCCTCACAAAGTAGCCACAGCTGCTACTGCAACAGTTGCTGTTGAACAGTCCATTCCCAAGCCAAAAGCAGAATGGACTATTGAAGACATGGAAGAAATCCGCAAGGATAAGAGAGCCATAAACATTTTGTTTAATGGCTTAGATCAAGATATGTTTGACAATGTCATCAATAGCCAAACTGCAAAGGAAGTTTGGGATATTGTACAAATCATCTGTGAAGGTACTGAGCAGGTCAGAGAGAACAAGATGCAGCTTCTTATTCAACACTATGAATATTTTCACTTTGAAGAAGGTGAATCATTAAATGATACCTTCAACAGGTTTTAGAAACTATTGAATGGATTGAAGCTGTATGGTAGAGTGTACCAAGCCAAGGATTCCAACTTAAAATTTCTTAGGTCTCTGCCAAAGGAATGGAAGCCCATGACTGTCTCTTTGAGAAATTCTCAAGATTATAAGAACTTCACACTTGAAAGATTATATGGAATTCTGAAGACTTATGAACTTGAAATGGAGCAGGATGAGCTGTTGAAAAAGGGAAAGAGAAAAGGAGGAACAATTGCTCTTGTAGCTGACAGTGAGAAGATGGAAGCCAGGAATGAGGAGAAGACAATGCCAAGTCTCAAAATTGGCACAAGTAAATCAGAATCAAGCAAGGGTAAAGAGCAAGTTGCTGAGGATGAAGACAATTCAAGTCAGGATGAATCTGATGATATTGAAGAACATTTGGCCTTTCTGTCCAGGAGGTTTGCAAAAATGAAGTTCAGGAAAAACACAAAGTTCACTAAGCCAAACAAAAACATGGTGGACAAATCAAAGTTCAAATGTTACAACTGTGGCATTAGTGGACACTTTGCAAGTGAGTGTAGGAAGCCAAATTCTGAGAAAAAGAAATTTGAGCAAGTTGATTACAAAAAGAAGTATTTTGATTTGCTCAAACAAAAGGAAAGAGCTTTTCTCACTCAAGATGATTGGGCAGCAGATGGGATAAATGAAGATGATGATGTGGAAATGTCAACCTAGCCCTGATGGCTAATTCTGATGAAAATGAAACTAGTTCATCAAGCAACCAGGTAATTACTACTGATCTCTCTCAGCTTTCTAAACATGAATGCAATGAAGCCATAAATGATATGACCAATGAATCAAGGCCTGGAAAACATCTAGGGATGTTAGGGTTCAGATTGCAAAGGTTCAGGGAATTGAATCATTCTGTGAGGATGCCTGGAAGAAAAACAAAAAGGAGTTAGAATTAATTGATGGATTGTCAACGGATGTGGAATCAACGGATGATGAAAGTTATCCGTTGAAGGAAGAAAATGAGCATCCGTTGAAGGCTCATCAATTAAAACAGGCAAGTTCTTTTAAAAATAATCTCAATAAAAAGAATGATTCAACTCTCATGAACTTTGTCAAAGAAGGAGCTAGCACATCCAGAGATGTCAGTAAGGTGAATATAGGACACATGACTTTAGATCAGCTAAAAGATAGGCTTAAGTTGGTTGAGGATAAGAAGGAAACTAAAAGAAAATCTAAAAGAAATGGGAAGGTAGGGATTAATAAACATAACAATTACACACCTGATAGGTATGCTCCTAGAAAAAGCTGTGTGCATTGTAAAAGTGTTAATCACCTATCTGATAATTGCAAATCTGTTAAAAATGCTCACATGCCTTCAAATCCCTCCATGCCTAACATGTCTATGTCACCTCTGCATGCTATGCCTGTTATGTCTCACCAGAATCCCCATACACATTTTGCAAACATGCCATATATTAACAATCCTTATTTTACTGCATTTAGTATGCCTCAAATGCCATACAATATGCCTATGTGGAATAACATGTTTGCACAACCTATGCCTTATCAAATTCAATCAAATGTGTTAAATGATTCTGTGACTAACCCTACACTTCAACCAACCACATCTGAGACCAAGGTTGACCCTAAATTACCTAAGTCTAAAGATGCAGGAGGAATGAAGTCTAGGAAAAAGACTAACAAGGCTGGACCCAAGGAAACTTGGGTACCAAAATCAACTTGATTGATTTTGTTGTGTGCAGGGACAAAGAAGGAATCTATGGTACTTGGACAGTGGTTGTTCAAGACACATGACAGGAGATTTCACCCTGCTCACAGAGTTTAAGGAGAGAGCTGGCCCTAGCATAACCTTTGGAGATGACAGCAAATGATTCACTATGGGATATGGGTTGATTTCAAAAGAAAATGTCATCATTGATGAAGTTGCATTGGTTGATGGTCTCAAACATAATTTATTGAGCATCAGTCAACTATGTGACAGAGGGAATACCGTTTCCTTCAATTCTGAAGCCTGTATTGTCACAAGTAAAAAGGACAATAAACTGGTTCTAACTGGAGTTAGAAAAGGGAATGTGTACTTAGCTGATTTCAACTCTACAGATGCAGAATCCATTACTTGTCTTCTCAGCAAAGCAAGTCCAGTTGAAAGTTGGCTATGGCACAAGAAGCTGTCCCATTTGAATTTCAAGACAATGAATGATCTAATCAAAAAGGACTTAGTTAGAGGAATGCCTCTAGTGGAATTCACAAGGGATGGACTGTGTGATGCTTGTTAGAAAGGAAAGCAAAAGAAAGTATCATTCAGTAAGAAGCTTGAATCTGCAATTGATGAACCACTACAACTTCTACACATGGATCTTTTTGGACCAGTCAATGTATTGTCAATTTCAAGGAAAAGATACTGCCTAGTGATTGTAGATGATTTCTCAAAGTTTTCATGGGTTTATTTTCTTGGATCAAAAGATGAAGCTAGTGAAATCATCATCAATCATATCAAGCAAGTCAACAATCATCCTGATTTCAAAGTAAGGAATATTAGGAGTGACAATGGAACTGAGTTCAAGAATTCAACCATGAAGTTGTTCTGTGAAGAAAGTGGGATCATGCATGAGTTCTCAGCTCCAAGAACTCCACAACAAAATGGTGTGGTGGAAAGGAAGAACAGATCACTAATTGAAGCTGCAAGGACAATGCTTGAAGAGTCAAAACTCCCAACTTATTTTTGGGCTGAGGCTGTTAACTGTGCATGTTACACTCAGAATATTTCTCTAATCAATCAGGCAAAATGCATGACTCCCTATCAATTATTCAAGAGAAGAAAACCAACTTTAAACTTTCTACATGTCTTTGGTTGCAAATGCTACATCTTAAGGAATCAATCTGATCACAAAGGGAAGTTTGATGCAAAGGCTGATGAAGGAATATTTGTTGGTTATTCTGCTGGAAAATCATATAGGGTCTACAATCTAAGAACCAACATTGTCATGGAATCTGTACATGTTGTGTTTGATGATAAAAAGATTGATGGACTAACAGATGAGGGACATCATGAAAGACTCAAATTTGACAACATTGAGATATACTGTGATGATAGTGAAGATGAGAATGATGAAGAAGGCATCTCAAGAAGAATTCAGAATCTGCCTGTGGATAATGCACAGAATGCTGCATCCGTTGAAAGTCATAATTCAGCTTCCGTTGAAAGAAGCAATACAGCATCCGTTGAAAGACAAAGTGCATCATCCGTTGAAGTTCATAATGAAGCATCCGTTGATCACAGTCTGTCAACGGATAATCAATTCACTTCATCAGTTGATAGAGCTCCCAATTCCTTTCAAAGGATCAGCAACTCAGGGGGAGTTTCAACAAATCAACATTCTATCTCACATCATGACAATACTGAGGCAACCTCATCTAGGGCTAATCTACCACCTCAAAGGAAATGGACCAATAATCACCCTTTTGAACTGATCATTGGTGATGCTACATCAAAAATACAAACTAGAAGGGCTACTCAAGATGAATGTCTGTATAGTAGCTTTCTATCACAGGAGGAACCTAAGAGAGTGGAAGAAGCTCTATTGGATCCGGATTGGATTTTAGCAATGCAAGAGGAGCTAAACCAATTTGAGAGAAACAAAGTATGGAAGCTGGTACCCAAGCCAAAGAACAAGAGTTCTATTGACACAAAATGGGTATTCAGAAACAAGATGGATGAAAATGGCATTGTCATAAGGAATAAAGCCAGATTGGTTGCTAAAGGCTATTCTCAACAAGAGGGAATAGATTTTGATGAAACATTTGCTCCAGTTGCCAGACTTGAAGCCATCAGAATCTTTCTAGCCTATGCAGCTAATGCCAATTTCAAAGTCTATCAAATGGATATCAAGAGTGCATTTCTAAATGGGGAATTGGAGGAAGAAGTTTATGTAAGCCAACCTCCAGGTTTTGAAGATCCAAATTTTCCAGACTATGTGTATTATCTGTTGAAAGCACTCTATGGACTAAAGCAAGCACCTAGAGCCTGGTATGAGACTTTGTCAAAGTTCCTTCTAGATAATCACTTCACAAGAGGTACTGTTGACAAAACTCTCTTCTTTAGAAATGCTAATGGCTCTAAGATACTTGTACAAATTTATTTAGATGATATTATATTTGGATCTACAGATGATAAGCTTTGTAAAAAGTTTGCTAAATTAATGCAAAGTAAATATGAAATGAGCATGATGGGAGAGCTAACTTACTTTCTTGGTTTACAAGTTAAACATGTTAGTGGTGGAATTTTCATTAGTCAAACTAAATATATTTATGATCTTTTAAAGAAGTTTGACTTAATGGATTGTTCACCTGCAAAAACTCCCATGGCCACTGCCACTAAGCTTGAATTAAACAAGGCTGAAAAGTCTGTGGATATTACAAGTTATAGAGGCATGGTTGGCTCACTTTTATATTTAACTGCTAGTAGACCTGATATAATATTTTCTACATGTCTCTGTGCTAGATTTCAAGCTGACCCTAAAGAATCTCACTTAGTGGCTATTAAAAGAATTTTCAGATATCTCAAGGGGACTCCAAATCTAGGAATTTGGTACCCTAGAGAGTCTGGTTTTGATCTAATTGGCTACTCAGATGCAGATTATGCAGGTTACAAAATAGACAGGAAAAGCACAATAGGCACCTGTCAATTTCTAGGGAACAAGCTTGTATCATGGTTCAGCAAGAAGCAGAATTCTGTTTCCACATCAACAGCTGAAGCTGAGTACATTGCTGCTGGTAGTTGCTGTGCACAGATACTATGGATGAGGAATCAACTATTTGACTATGGTCTGACTGTTGACAAAATTCCAATATTCTGTGACAACACAAGTGCCACTGCCATTACTGAAAATCCAGTGCAGCACTCAAGAACCAAGCACATTGATATCAAGTACCACTTCATTAGGGAACATGTGATGAAAGGTACAGTGGAACTTCATTTTGTTCCAAGTGAAAAGAAGATTGCAGACATATTTACCAAGCCACTTGATGAATCAATATTCACAAGATTAGTAAGTGAGTTAGGTATGCTTAATTATTCATAATCTATGTCATCTATATAATCTGTCTTGAAGCCTGAAATGATTTGCTGCAAGAACAAAGCTGGCTTTAATTAAGACTTATCCTATCAATGGATATTCTCTATCCGTTGAAAGCCAAAATTGTTCTATCAACGGATGTTCATTATCCGTTGAAAGACAAATACATTTCTGGTAATTTTATCCTTCAACGGATAAAATGGTGTTGTTCATCAACGGATAACTATTTCCCTTATCCGTTGAAGTGTCACGTCAGTTACTATAAGTGAGTCACAGCCGTTGATTCTTTTACTCAACCATTGATACAGATATACAGTGTTGTATGTATTTGTATTTAAGGTAGTTTTCAGAATTTCTACAGTTTTTTTTATTCTTGAACTGCTGTAACTTACTTAAAAGTATCATTTAATCATTTTATTTACGTTTTAATTCAAGAATGTATAAAAGCCCAATTGAACTCTTATTCTCACTTTACGCTTTCTTGCAATTCTTATTCTCTTTCTCTCTAAATTCTCAAGTTTTTCTCTGCAACCTCTACTCACAACAATGGCACCAGTAGTCAAAATTATGTCTCAAACAGGATTTGTTTATGAAAAGAATAATTTCATAGCCTTGGTTGAAAAGAATGAAGCCCATTCTGATTATCATAGGATGATGGACTTCATCAAAAACTGCAAACTAAGCTATGCAATGCTGGAAGCCCCAACCATCTACTGTGAGGTGATTGAGGAGATTTGGACAACTGCAGAGTTCAACTCCACAGATATGACTATTGCCTTCTCTCTCAAAGGTAAGGACTATTGCATTAATTGTGATGATATACAATCTTGCTTTAAGTTGCCTGAGAATAATGCCATGACACCACACACTGATAAAGATGTCTCTACTATGCTAGATTCCATAGGCTATGCTTTTGATTCTGCTAGTTTAGGTAGTATTAGAAGGAAAGGCCTTACGAAAGAATGGAGTTTTCTTGGAGATGCCTTTATTAAGGTTTTCTCTGGGAAGATTAGCAATTTTGATGCTATCACTTCATCTCTTGTTAATATGCTCTATATGCTAGTTTCTGATAGGTACTTTAATTTTAGCAACTGTGTTATGCTAGAATTAGGTTCCAGATTAGGTAACAAAGCTAATAGACCACATAACATCTACTATGCTAGATTTTTTATGTTATTGGCTAACCATGTTGCTGAAGGTTTGGTTATATCCAATGAGAATAATAAACTCAAATGTTGGGCACAAGAGAAAAGGGTCCTTGCAGACCTTTTGAGAATGAACCTCAACAGCCAGGTGCCATTGGTATACTTGCCAATCATGAATGCACCACAGGTAAGTGAGGTAAATACTTCTATAACTCCTACTATTTCTAACCCCAATGTTTCTTTGCCTTCTAGTGTGGCTATGGAACCTGTGTCTTTGTCCAAACAGGCTCCTACCAAAGCCACCAAATCCAAAGTTTCCAAAGTCAAGTCAAAGAAACCTACCTCTGTTATTTCTCAAAAGACAACAGTTGTAACAACTACCATAAACCCTGAAGGGAGTGAACAGGGTGTGAGTGGTGAGGGGAGGGGTGAACATCAAAAAGCCCCCCAGGATAAGGTGGGAGAGGTGAGTGGTACCCAAACCAGCCAAGCCACAGTCTCTCAAAAGACTGTGGTGGTTCAAAAGGAGTCCAACACATCCCTAGTTGCATCCTCCCAAAAGGTTGTAACTATTGAAAATAGTCCCCAACCAGGGACACAGAACAAAAGAGGGAGGGACACTGAAGCCACACATTCACCATTTAAAGCCTTTTCAAGGAAGAAGAAGGCCAAGACCCTAGTTTCCACACAAGGGACACACTCAGCACAGATACATCCACCTGTATCTGTGCCTTCTCAAATTCAGCTTGATGTGATTCCAGCAAATGTGGAATCACAGCCCCATTCTCTCAATATAGAAACACACCATTCATCAAACTCTCCAACACTCTCTCTGGATGTGGATATGATATTCACATCAATTCCTGATTCTCCCTCATTAAAACTCAGGGAGGAGCCCCACTCAAAACCTTGTGATCATCATCTTTTAGATGATCTGTTGGATCATCAGCCAATTCTTTCAGATGTAGTTGCAGAATATGTGTCACCACCCTTAAAATCAATCCACACAGATTCAACAATTATGTCACTTTCTATATCTACATCTTTTCCTTCTTCAACGGATATCTCTCATCCGTTGACAAGGGGTTGTTCTTCAACGGATAAGCTTAACAGCAGTTATCCGTTAATACCATCAGTTTCCACTTCAACGGATATTCCCTATCCGTTGATGGTCTCTACACACTTAACAGAAACAATTCCAACTGTAGAGGACATGGAAACTGTACAATCACTTTTAGGTTTGAGGGAAGGGAGTGATCTTTTGAGTGAGAGGCTGGGTTGCTCCCAGGCAAAAGGAGAGGTTGAGAGTCACCATATGCATGCTATTTCTTCCAACATGGCAAAAGTGAGTGAGAGGAGTGCCACCTTAGAAGGTAAGGGTGAGGGTGTGAGGGTGTGTGTGAGCCAGGGGAGCCCCTGATGCAAGAACAGAGAGAAATTGAGAGAAAGGCAGGTACAGAAGCTATAAGGGTGGATCCAGCCATTGCTAGTGAGTTAATGAAAGTGGATGATGCAGAAAAGGGAAGACAATTTCAGCAACATTACAAAGCTGTCATTGATAACATTTCCTTGGATGCTGACACTTTTACTCACCCTGTTTCAGTCTATCAATTATTGGCTGCACAGGGCAATGTGGAGGCAGAACAGACACTACACATTGTACACACTTCAGAATCTCTTCTCAGAGACAAAGCTGCTGTCAACAGGCTGCCTTCTCAAGCTGGTGAGCCATCTGAAGAATTTGGAGTAAATTCTAATGATGATGACTCTAATTCCTTGAATGAGAGCATGAACTTAGGGGGAGTAGCAGGCCCAAGTTCTGTTCCTGATCTTCCTGAATGGGCATGGGCAAAACCATCAACACCAGGAGAGTTTGGTGTCACTTTGGTCAGACAAGTCATGACAATTCAGAAGGCCCTTCAGGAGACTCAAGATGCTGGTATCAAGGCAATTCTTCAAGCTCATCTGGAATCTCTGCATCTCTTGCAGTTGCAGCATTACCAGCAAAATCTAAGTGTGGATGAGCTCAAACAGGACATTGCTGATCTGAAATCCTACAATGCTGAGAAATTGGATTCAGTTATACCCTATGGTACTATGCAAGATTTGTTGGGGAGACTGAGGAAAGCATCTGATGCTGACAAGAGGCTGGCCAGATTGGAAGATAGGGTTCAAATCATTGAAGACTCTATGGTCACCATTCTTCAGAATCAACAAACTCAAACAAATCTACTCATGCAGCTGGCAAAAGCACAAGGCTTGACCCCTACCCTTGATGATAACAAAAAGGGGGAGAATAAAGGGGAAGGGGAAGGAAAGCCATCTACAACAGTTCAGATTTCTCAAGTGCTAGTTCCTGTCATCACAACTTCTCCAACTATTTAATTCAAAGAAAAGCTAGATGGAATTGATCTAATCCAGATAGCAGCAGCTGAATTGCAAGTCAAAGAGCAAAGGAAGAAGATTGATGAAAAGATGCAACTAATATTTGGTTCTACAACTTCTCAATCACAATCTGTGAAGCATAGCACAAAAGTGGAATCAATTATTATGGAACTCAAGCCAGTAGGGAGGCATAAGGATGGAGAAACTTCTTCCAAAGATCTGCAACCTATGGTTCTCAAGCCCAACAACAGATCCAATAAGGACTCTACAAAGAATCCTCTAAAAGAGGTGGATTTTCCTCTTCCAAAAGCTGATGAGGACAAGCTTTTAGGTAGAAGTATTGTATATCTCAAAGAGACCATGGATGAGGCTGTAAGGAGAAACATGGCTATTATCTTCAGAGAGGGAAAGAGCATATGTGTGATGCAAGGACATCCCAAATTCTCAATAGCCAAGAGGGAGGAAAAACCAAAAGGTTGCAGGAAGAAGCCAAACAACTAAAAGCTGATAAAAGAGCACAAGCAAAGCTTGAAAAATAGCTAAAGTCAAGTCAGACTGAAGAACAGAAAGAAATTGAAGACAAAGGTGAAGATGAAGCTATGGGGGACATGGTTGGTACTGAGATGGAGGAAAGAAGTTAGGAAGAATGGCAGAAAGGGAAAAGAAAGAAGGCCAATGCAAAGAGAAAGAAGGTAGATAAGACTGAAGAAACCCAATCAATATCCAAATCACTACCCTCTATTCCTGAACCCATTGTACTTGACCCCTTCATGAACATCTATGATGAAACAATCATTCCCAAGGAGGAACTAATTGATTGGGACACCATCAAATTGCCCACCTTCCTAACCTCTTCTCCACCATCAAAGAAGCAGAAAAGAAGAATCAAATCAACACCCTCTAAAGCCTCAATCAAATTCACACAGAAGCCTAAGCCTAAACCTCAAACCTCTAAAGATGATTATGTTCACATCTGTGACATAAAAGAATTTTCAGACATTGAACTCTATCTGGATGAGCTGGAGGAAGTAAGGGGAATAGCTGCCAACAGACAGCTACTAGAAAGACTAGTGTTCAAATACAAAGGAGCTGGGGAAAGAACATGGCCTCTTCACAGAATTCTGAATGAAGGCTACTCTACCTTGATTAGAGTCTACTCAGCCATACAAAGGGATTCTGGCTTTACCAGGACTGCCAAGACTGAGATTCTCAACAAGATTGCTAACATAAGGAAAACTTGGAGGGAGCCCAATGCTTTGCCTAGAACTTTACTCATTCAAGAAAGAGGAATTACAATTCACAAATCACCTCATTGGTTGATGGAGTTCAGAGACAACAAAGGAGTCAGAAGATTTTTCAGAATTGAAGATCAGCTAAAGATTGCCAGTAATGAAACTCTCAAGGATATGCAATCTAAGTTAGATATCAATGAAGAAGATGAAGCTGAATTCTACAGACAACTTCAACTTCAAATACAGGAGAATGACAGGAGGCTAGGAAAGAAAACCAGGGATCAAAGGAAAAGAAAGTAATTTGCTCAGGCTAAAGGAGCACCCTTGGAAACAATGTAATTCTTCAATTCCATCTCAGCATATACATTTTTGTAGCACTTTTGAATTTCTGCTTTATTACAGTTTATATATTTGTTAAGTGTTTTGTTATCATCAAGCTAAACCCAAATTTATGCCTACAGTTCTAGTAGACATAAATAGGGGGAGATTGTTAGGAATATGTGTATTAGTTTGATGATAAGTTAAGCAAAACACTTAAGTAGAAATCTAGTGTTTGTAGCCTCAACGGATAAGACCATCTTGGCTATCCGTTGAAATCCGTTGAAGGAGTAGCTATACTTAGCAATAAGTTTAGTATTGTAGCATATTTCACTCTCTGGTTTCAAGCTATAATTCTTAGATATTGTTAGGAAATAATCAGTCATGTTGACTACTAATGGATGTACAAATAGGAGGGCTAATTGTAAATATTTCATGCCTTGTAATTTTGTATAAGTGAAGAAGTGTCAACGGATATTGAAGACCTTCAACGGATAAGAAACAAAGCTTCAACGGATGTCTCTAATGCTTCAACGGATAATATCCATCAACGGATAAGTGCTTTAACGGATAAAGACTTCAACTGATAATGCATCAACGGATAAAGCTTCAACGGATAAAGCCTCAACGGATAAGGCATCAACGGATGAAAGCTTCAACGGATGCTTAGTTCATTAGCAGTTGATAGTGACAATTCACAAGCTGACAGAGGCACATGGGTTGACAGAGACATACTGGAATGTGGAAGCCTCTAGGAGGAATCAAGAAAATGCAGCATTTCCATTCTGATGCAAACAAGGAAGTATTCAAAGATTTACAGATTATCCTAGATTACATTGGATAGAGAAATGAAGAAGAAATATGTGAAGAATCTTTTCAATTGTATTTTACAGTTTGTCTTCACTTGTAAACTTGGTGATATATAAACCAAGTAGCAGCTAGTAATTAGACATGAATTTTCCTGAGTTGTTTAGAAATATCAAAAGAGAAAATCATCTAGTTTGTACTAGGAAGCAGCTGTGATTTAATTCTTTGAATCACAGATTTTCTGAAATAACACATCTCTGGTGGAACAACAAATCCACCAGAAAAGTTTTTAAGTTCTTTGTCCTCATTACATTTGTGTTTGAATATATATCTGTCTGCATCAGCTTCAAGCAATTCACACACATTTGATCACTCAAACACTTAGCCTTAGAAACTGCTCAAAACTTGAAAAAGTTTTGAGATTTACATTCAACCCCCCTTCTGTAAATCTCATTGTTAGTCCACTGGGAATAACACTCTCACAATTTGTTTTGTTATGATTTTACAATTACATGAGTATTTATAAGAGAAGAAATAGGCCTAAATCAAAATTATAGTCCAAATCTGGAAAGTACACTAATCCATAAATTAATCTGAATCTGAATAATCTATTTTCATGGGCTTATTTAATAGAATCCACAAACCCAACAACTATGTGATTGATTTTTATAAAAATCTGGGCATTGGTCATGGGGCTGACAAAGTGCCTTACTTGACTTCTATGGTTTCTGGAAAGCACATTTTTCTTGACCATCGAACGTTTGGTGAGATACTCAAGTTGGGTCCTGAGGCTATTTCTCTAAGTCTAATGGACGTGTATCCACACATTTAACCCTGATGAACCAAGGATGTTCATCTTTATTTTTCGTGTAGTGAATTTTTCTCAAAATGTTTTAAAATTTGATAAATTCATAAATCTTGAACATTTTTTTCTCATTTTTATCAAGTCATGGATGAGGTCATTAAGTTCAATTTGTCTCCTTCTCACTACTTAACCAAACTTCTATATTTTGTTGATTTAAAAATCATATACAAGTTGGCTAGTAGAAAGATTGATTTTAACATACCTTTTTATATCATGACTAAGATGATCTCTGCTCCAAAATTGGTTTTATACCTTATGATCTTATTTCCACTCATGTCTTTGAATACTTCCACTTGGACATCACTGCAAACCCTCACTTTTATGTGAATCATTCTATATGTGATAGATTTTCTATAACCCCTCTCCCCTTTCCTTATTATTCTGTTCAGCAACCTTCTGTGAACATTACTTTTGGTACTTTTCCCGATATGTCTGTGCCTGTATCTTCCTTGCCTGCTCAGCCTATTAATTTGAATGCTTCTACTTTTATGCATGCTCCTACTTCTTTGAATGCTTCTACTTCTATACATGCTCCTTCTTCTGCGAATGCTTCTAATTCCATAAGTGCCATGCCTGTTTAGAATTCCTTGAATGTTATGCCTCCTGGTATTAATGTTGATGCCTTTCCTGTTAATATTGATGTGCCTACTTATGTGTATCCTCTATATGTTGTTCCTCCTGTTGCCCCCACTTCCAACATATCTCAGGCTCAACTAGTTACATACTTCTCATCCCTAGTTAAATTCTCTTCAAAATATGATGAACTTGATATGAATTACAAAGTTTTAAAAGAATAATTTGATGAGTTGAATGGAAAATTCCTTCTGTTAAATGGGAAAGTATTATGGGTGTTTTGGGTGGTGTGATGAGTAGGGTTAGTTCACTTCAGAACAAATTGTCTCAATTAGTTCAAATTCAGATTGACTTGAACACTCCCTCCACCCAAGTCCCTCAGAACATTCATATTGAGGACATTGACACTGAGATTGTGGAAGCAATTGGGAAGACTGAGAACCCTATTGGAAATTGAGATAATATTGAGGTTGTTAATCTTGCTAGTACTGATAATGTTGTCATGATTGATGTTATGATCAACTTTGGTTCCTATAATCAAGTTGATTAGTTTTATTTCCTAGTTTCTATGATGTATTTTCTACTTTTGCTTACCTTAGTTGCAGTATCTGTTGTGTGAACTTGTTTGCTAGTGTTTCCTCTTTTGCGTACTAGTACCAAACTGGCTATGTATTATTGCTTTAGTTACTTTAAGTTGTAGTTGACTGTTGTAGTTGTTTCCTTTGAATGAATGAATTTAATCATTTGCAAATTATGTTTAACCTTAGTTACTTAGCTTAGATTGGTTATGTAAGTTGCATAAGCATTTTAGGACTCACAACACACACAATGCCACTGAACTTATGGACTGCCTGGGGGTTCATATGAGACTCCTTTGATCTTTTCCCCGGGGAACTGGCTACTTCTAGAGAGCATGTGCATTTTTGTATCCTTGCAGGTTCGAAACAGTTCCACCCTACACTTGTATTTTTCTGGGAATTGGATTTTTACCTATTATTGCATTGTTTGTTTCCTTAAACTCGAACTCATTTTAATTGGTTATTTTTGTGTATGTTTACGACAAGTACTAATGTTATTTTATTTAGAAGGGTGATGATATGAGTTATGAACCCTGGGCCCCTCCCTCTTCCTCTCTAAATTCTGCAGATTTGAGTTTATATTTTGATGCTTGCATATGTCACTTTGATTTAAAAATAAATTGCATTATTCTTTGAATGCATTACCTGAATATTCTAGACTAACACCTTATTTTTGCAGGATAACAACACAAGGTGTTAGTGCAACCACAACATGGAGAAGCTCTATAAAATCTTAAAAAATTTATCTCGAATTAATTATTAATTTACTAGAATCATTTAAGTAGATTTATTTGGGTAAATTAGTATACTTAGGTACATTAGTAAAACAATGTTAATTTTTGAAAGGCATATGTCATAGCCTACTTGATTATTCGAGGATTTAACTCAACTCAAATAAGGATGTAACAAGTAAATAGTGGTTCTATCGTCAGAGAGATCTCTCAGAGTAACATATGTCAAAGGATTAAGTAACATTGTTCTTCTACAGACTTGATGACTTAATTCACTGAAAGAAGCTCAAGAAATTGATCAAGGCTCAGTGATATAAATCAAGATTGTGGATTTAATCAAGTGACAGAGATCTCGTCAGGGTATCAATTAATTATAAGGATTTAGTCTGAAGAAAATCAAGAGTATCAAGGTCAAGGCATGAAGAAACGTCACGGAAGTTAGTCACTCATGAACCAGACAGTACATCGAGTGTCAACATTGAAGTGGTGGAATTGATTCGTAATTGACAGTGATTTTCAGAAGGTTTTCAGAAGAATGGTTGCTGCTCAAGATTGGTATTAATTCTCTATTAATTAATTAAGCCATATTATTTAATTAAGAAAATAAATTAAATCTGCAAAGATTAATTTATTGATTAATTAAATTAATTGATTAATTAATTCAGAATTATTATTTGATTAAAATCTGTTTTAATTCAGCAAGACAATCTTTTGTACTAATATGACAATCGGTATGACAATCAATAGTCATACCGAAAGTCTTGCTAGTTCATTCTGATTATCTTGCTAGTTCTAAGGATAGTTCTACCGAAAGTCTTGCTGAGGTAATTGGATTGTCATGCCAGCTCTTTTCTCTCAGGTTATTGATAAAAAGAAACAGAAGCAGATCATTTCAAAAGTAGAGCATTGAATATATCATTCAGCAGAACATAGAACAAAAGAAAACCTGCAGAGAACTTATTGCAAATTCACAGATCATTTATTTCTAGTATTTATTGTTAAATCCAATCCACTAGAAATACCTTTCTTGTTCTTGTGTAACTATCTAGCGGATCAAAATCCCTAGAACTTAATCTCAAATCGCTTTTAGCATTTGATCTTTTTATTGCAAAAATAGAAAAAGTTCATGTCGAATTTATTCTAGATTTGTGATAATTGATTTGAGATTAATCCCTTGTAAACGATACCATTGTTGTAACACCTTTCAAGTTTAATAATAATTTTATTTAACTTGAATTTTGTTTCACTTTTTTATTCCGCATTTTATTCGATTAAACGGTATTGTTTGTATTCAACCCCCCTTCTACAAACATATTGAGACCTAACAATTGGTATCAGAGCCTTCTGATTAACGAACAAATCAAGATCCTAGAATTTTGTGTTTCTTTCACTCCTTGAATTTTTATTTACTCAAAAATTCATAATGACTACACAAAAAGTTGGAACCGTTAAAATTCCACTATTCGATAAAGAAAATTATGTTATGTAGAAGAAGAAGATGCTATTGTTTTTACAAGTTGCAAATTCCAAATATCTGGAAGTGTTAAAGAAGGGTCCTAAAATTCCGATGGTTATTGAACCAGAGGTAATAGAAAATGATGTGGTGATTACCAAAGCAAGAACTTATGTGAAAGATCCTGAGGATTTTTCTCCTGCTGAAAAAGAAGAAGCCTCCCTGGATGCTAGCCTTTAATTAATTTTAGTAGATTCCATTGATCCCTTGATGAATAGACATGTAATGAATTGTAAAGATTCCAAACATATCTGGGAAACTATTGAGGTTATTAATGAAGGCACAGAGGAAGTTAGGGAGAACAAGTTAGAAATCCTAACCTCTGAGTATGAATACTTTAAATCCAATCCAGGAGAAGGAATCACTGCAGTGTTTGAGAGGTACAACGCATTGATCAACAACCTGAACATTAATGGTAAATACTATTCCATCAGGGAGGTCAACAAAAAGTTCCTTTTAACACTGCCAACTCATCTCGAACATAGAATCACTGTCATAAGAGAAGCAAGAGATCTGAGTGAGATTTCTTTGGAAAGGCTCTATGGTGTGTTAAAGACTTATGAGTTGGAGCAGATTTAGCAGAAGGAAGTTTACGGGAAAGGAAGAGTGGTCAGCACGTCTACTGCTCTAGTAGCTGATGAACAACAACAACAACCACAATATCAACAACAATCTCAACAGTCAGAAAGAACGGTACAGTCTTCCAAGGTTAAAGAAAATGTGATAGTAGCAGAATTTGATCCTCCTACTACAAATCAATCAGGAGATGATTTTTATTCCTTGGAAGAACTGGAGCAATTGGAGGATGAGTCAATGGCCCTGATTGTCAAGAGATTCTCAAATGTCAAATTCAAAAGGAATCCCAAGTTCAAGTACTAGTCCAACTACAACAGATTCCAGAAAGGTGGATCTTCATCCTCTAACACCAGCAGTGGTGGGTACAAAATATGGATGGTTGATCGAAGCACCATTCGATGCTTCAACTGCAATGAGTTGGGATACTTTGCCACAGAATGCAGGAAGCCAAAACAAGTTAGGAAGAACTCTTACGATTCTAATCAGAAGAGTAAATCTGAAAGGGCTTACCTGGCAAAGGGAAGAAGCTGGGATGATACTGACAGTGAAGATGAAGAAGTTGGGAATCTTTCTCTCATGGCTAGTGATGTAAACAGCTCATCGTCAAGAAAAGAGGTAAAATTTACTGATGCGGAATTAGTTTATCATCTAGGAGGTTCCTTAGATTGTGCTCGTCATGATAATGAATTGTTAAATCAACAAATCAAAGACCTTGAGAAAGAGGTCAATGAATTAAGACTTGTGCACATTAATCAAGATAAATTAAAAGAACAAGTATCTTTTCTAGAGAATAGAGTTGAATGTTATAGACAACTCAAAACTATTCTCAAGACAAGATCACCGGTCTTGAGGCTAAGGTTAAAGCTTACTTTAATTCTTGTTCGAAGTCCAAAGAGTTTTACAATAAGCAAGCTGTTAATCAAACATCTGGAATAGGTTATGATTACAATGTTGCTATTGGAAAATTAGGCATAAACTCCCCTCCTCATGTATGTGCTAAAGGCAGGGAAGTACCACATGTGCTTAAGGGTGTTGATGAACCCCTCTATAAAGAATCAATTGCTGAACCATTTGATGAGACCTCATTTATAATTCAAGAAGAAATCCGTGCTGAAGATCATGCTAATGAGAAAGCTGTCTCCAAGTCAAGTGTGTCAAAGGTTCCAGTCAAAGTTGTGAAAGCAACTGAGACTAACTCAGACACACATGAGTTGGATAACACAAATGCCATGTCTACCATGCATAAGTTGACTATTGTTAATCCCTCTCATAAAGCATGTGGTGTTCCTGATTGTATGTCTTGTGCTTTTAATTTGATGTATGCTTATTTTAATAGTAAGCATGTTTTTAATAATAAGACTACTCCTCGTCAGCATGTGAATAATAGGAAGCATGATAGGTCTAAGACTGCTAGTCCTCCTAAAGCTAGAAAGGAGATATTTGTGCCTAAGCCTAAACAGAAATCTGTCAAGGCTGTTCACAAGGTCAAATGTCCAGTCATTGAGAAAGTTGAGAACATTAAAATTAAGAATGTTGTTTTGCCTGATAATTAAGGCCAATTTTATAAGTATGCCGGACCCAGCCAAGCTTGGGTTCCGAAGAAGGTCTAATCCATTTGTATTGCAGGGCATTAAACAGGTACAACCGGTAGTGTGGATTCTTGACAGCGGACCGTCAAGGCATATGACCGGAGATAGAGCCCTGCTATCAAATGTGGTTGAGAAAGCTGGCCCAGTGGTTACCTTTGGAGATAACAGCAAAGGTTTAACTGAGGGATATGGCTGTTTGCTAGCTGGAAATGTTATCATTGAAAATGTGTATGTTGTGCAAGGACTTGAACACAATCTGCTTAGCATTAGTCAGTTCTGTGACAACAGCTACAATATTTTATTCGACAAGCTGAAGTCTCAGATTTTGCACAAGAAAAGTGAAAAACCCTCCTTGATGGGAATCCGGAAAGGAAATCTGTTCGTAGCTGACATGAACTCTGGAAGCAATCCTGAAGTCAATTGTTTCTATGCAAAGGCATCGTCAGATGAGAGTTGGCTATGGCACAAGAGACTTTCTCATCTCAATTTCAAAACAATGAATTCTCTTGTCAAAAGAGAATTGGTCATAGGTCTGCCTCAGCTGGAATTCTCCCCAGAAGGACTATGTGAGGCTTGCCAGAAAGGAAAGTCAAAGAAAGCAAGTCACAGAAGCACTGACACATCTTCCATAACTGGTGTTCTGCAATTATTGCACATGGATTTATTTGGACCAGTTAATGTCCTTTCGATGTCAAAGAAGTGTTACTGTCTTGTGATAGTTGATGACTATTCCAAGTATACGTGGGTTTTATTCCTTCACTCTAAGGATGAAACACCACAAGTTGTGATTGATCATATCAAGTTGATCGAGTTAGATTCTAATATCCCTGTTAGAGCAATAAGGTCAGATAATGGAACAGAATTCAATAATTCACTTCTCATTGGATTCTGTACAGACAAAGGGATTACCAGATAATTTTCAGCCCCTAGAACCCCTCAGCAAAATGGAGTGGTAGAAAGGAAGAATCGTACATTGATTGAAGCTGCAAGAACGATGTTAAGTGAATCAGGTCTTCTAATGTACTTTTGGGCTGGAGCTGTCAATACTGCATGTTATACTCAGAATCGAACTCTAATCAACAAAGACTTCATGAAAACTCCTTATGAGATTTTGAATGAACAGAAACCTTCTATCAAATATTTTCATGTATTTGGTGCCAGATGCTTCGTGCTCAAGGATGGAGATGATCGTCGTGGTAAATTCGAGGCAAAGGCATATGAGGGTATTTTTGTTGGATATGGAAGAAGATCATACAGAGTGTATATCATTGATCAACACAAAGTAACTGAAAGTGTCAATGTTACATTTGATGACACTAAACTCCCTAGTATCCATACTGAAGATCCTTCTGAGAAACTGAAGTTTGATGATATGTCAGATTCAGAATCAGAACATGGTCAAGAACCTGAGGTTGTTGCTGGTGAAGAACCTGTTAATCATGATGATACTCAAGGTAATGGTGATGGAAACTTTGGCAACAATGGAGATACCACTGCTACTGACGGAGAATCTTCAAGTCAACATGGCAACAACTCAGGGGGAGATGCTGAAGGATCAACTAGTAGGACACAACATCCCAATGAAATTCAAGGTGAATCATCATGATCAAATCTTCCAAGACAGACTGTTTGGAATAAAGCTCATCCTTTTGAGTTGATTATTGGTGATCCAGATGTTGGAGTCAGAACTAGACGTGCTACTCAAAATGAGTGTCTGTTCTCAAGATTTCTTTCTGAGATGGAACCTAAGAAGATTGAGGAAGCACTGACTGATCCAGATTGGGTGATTGCTATGCAAGATGAACTCAATCAGTTTGAACATCAACAAGTCTGGAAACTGGTACCTAGACCTACACACAAGAAAGCTGTTGGTACTCGGTGGGTATTCAGGAATAAACTAGATGAAGATGGTGTGGTTACAAGAAATAAAGCAAGACTGGTAGCTAAAGGGTATTCTCAAGCTGAAGGCATTGATTATGATGAAACCTATGCTCCAGTGGCTAGACTAGAGGCCATCAGGATATTTCTGGCATTTGCAGCATTCTCTAACTTTAAAGTTTATCAAATGGATGTCAAGAGTGCCTTTCTGAATGGAAACCTGGATGAAGAGGTATATGTAGAGCAACCTCCTGGTTTTGAAGATCCAGATCATTTGGATTTTGTCTACTTTCTTTTCAAGGCTATCTATGGACTCAAACAGTCTCCGAGAAAATGGTATGACACTCTCTCTGAATTTCTTATTGAAAATAGCTTTATTAGAGGTGTCATAGACAAAACTCTCTTTTCTAAAAAGCATAAGAATGATACAATATTAGTCCAAGTCTATGTGGATGGTATAATATTTGGGTCTACTAATGATAATCTCTGTAAGAGATTTGCTAAGTTAATGCACAGTAAATTTGAAATGAGCATGATGGGAGAGCTGAAGTTCTTTCTTGGATTACAAGTAAATCAAAGGTTAGATGGAACTTTTATTTGTCAATCCAAGTATCTCAAGGAACTCCTCAAAAAGTACAATCTAGAGGATTCTGCATCAGCAAGGACTCCGTCAACTACAGCTGTCAAGCTTGGACCATGTGAAAACTCTATTAAGGTAGATGTCACAAGCTACAGAGGTATGATTGGCTCGTTACTCTATCTTACTGCAAGTAGACCAGATATTATGTATGCTACATGCTTATGTGCAAGGTTCCAAGTGGATCCTAGAGATATTCATCTCGTTGCTGTTAAACGAATCTTAAGATATCTTAAGGGAACACCAAATCTAGGTATTTGGTACCCTAAAGAATCTGGTTTTAACCTTGTTGGATATACAGATTCAGATTATGCAGGAAGTGTTGTTGATAGGAAAAGCACCTCAGAGAGTTGCCAATTCCTAGGTAGCAGACTAGTCTCATGGTACAGCAAGAAACAACAAACAGTTTCAAATTCAACGGCCGAGGCTGAATATATTGTTGCTGGAAGCTGCTGTGCTCAGATCTTGTGGATTAGGAATCAGCTACGGGACTATGGCTCTGTATTGAACAAAATACCTATTCTATGTGACAATACAAGTGCAATAGCCATCACCAACAACCCTGTGCAACATACAAGGACCAAGCACATTGACATCAGGTATCATTTTATTAGAGAGCACAACATGAATGGTACTGTTGAACTATTTTTTATTCCAACAGAAGAACAAATAGCAGATATTTTCACTAAAGCTCTTGATGAATCCACATTTACCAAATTAGTTGGTAAATTGGGTATGTTGAATAGCTTTAGTGATTAAACTTGTGAATATCTGAAATCTGTTCTTGAGTGAATTTACAAATGAATTTTTCATAAATGAAAAATTCATTTGCAAATTTATTTTATCATTTTCCAAAATTTCTTGTTTATTTCTATGATTTTTTTATTATCTTATCTTATTTATTTACTCAACTTGTTAATTTTAATGTCTCAGAATATTTTATTTTCTCTAAAAATATTTTTCTATGAATTTTATTTGCTAAAATTCAAAAGAAATCTATTTTTGGACTGAAAATATAATTATCTCTGAAATATTTTAATTGTGTAAATATTTTCTGCCATATCTATATTATTATTTATTGTAGTTTTCTGTAATTTTGTTTATATATATATATATGTTCTATTTTTCTTAAAAACTGTTTGTATTTGTTTTTGTTAAAAACAGTTTTTTATTTTAATTATTAAATATATATATATATATTTGTTTGTTTGTGTTAAGTTTATACTTGAATGACAATCAGCAAGACAATTGAAATTGTCTTGCTGAAAGTCATTTCAGTATATTTATATAAATATGTAATTTAGTTTATACTAGAATGACAATCGGCAAGACAATTGAAATTGTCTTGCTGAAAGTCATTCCAGTACAAATACGTGTTTATTTTTAAATACAGTTTAATTTTATAGCTGGCAAGACAATCGGTATGACTATTGATTGTCATGCCAGTAATAAAATTAATATCAGATATTTTATGATTTATTTTGTGCTGGTATGACAATCGGTATGACTATCAGATTGTCATACCAGTTATATATTATTACTATTTTTTATTTTGTCTTCTCAAAATGCCTGGTATAACAATCGGGAAGACAATCGGTATGACTTTCCTCGATTGTCATACCAGTTGTCTTCTTAAACGTTTTTTTTTTGTTTAGTAAATCATTCAATTCAGTTTTTTCTTCAAAATTTCAACAGTCTTCAATTTTTCTCTTTTATTTTTCTCTCTCTCTCTCTCTCTCTATTCGATCAAACTCACAGCCTCCATTGTCTTCACTGCTCGAGTTTTTACTCAGCATACAAAAATCATCACTCCTGTGATATATACATACAGAAGTGCTGTCGATTTTTTGTTAAAAAAAATCAGTTTGTGTTTGTTTGATTTTGGGTATTTTTATTTTAATTTTGTTTGGTGTCTTGTGCGTTTTTCAAATCTGCTTTTGTGAGTTAAGAACTTTAACGAGATACATTTCTTTCTAAATTTTTCGAATATAATTGATTTAATTCGAATTGTTAAATTAATTTAATTAATTCGAATTTTCTTAATATTACTCTTAAAATTCTGAATGTGTGTGTCTTATTATTATTTTTAAAATGGCTGTCAATTTCCAAATTGTTTCGCATAATCTTGTTGGTTATTTTAATTCAGATAAATGTGATGTAGAAAAATTTAAGCCGTGGATTAGATTTTTAAATGACCATTTGATTGTTAGCTCTGCTATTTAATCAAATGTGATTTTAAATGTTGATCTGCTCAGACTGATTTGCACAACCTCTACTGTGGCCGATGATTTTAAATCTTTTTCATTCACCGTGGCAAACACACAGTATGTGGTTGATGAAACAGTCGTCAATCGAGCGTTAAATTTTCCTATGGACAATTTCTGTAATTTGCCCTCTGAAAATGATATTTCAAACTTTTTTCATACTATTCACTATCAGGGGGTAATTAATTTAACCAAGTTATCAAAATTCAATTTGGTTTCTGAATGGGACATTTTCTTCGATACACTTTCTAAAGTGTTTGCCAACTGCACGAAATCCAACTTTCGCAACATCATTTCCACACTGCAGTATATTGGTCTTGCGGTTGTTTTCAATCAAAGGATCAATTTTGGAAAACTACTTTTACCCATTCTTTTGAGACGTCTCACTACTGCTTTACATGATCATTCTACAAATCGTAGGGTCTCGTGTTACTATGCTCGTTTTCTCATGCATATAGCAGAACATATTCTCTCACCTGAGCATAAAGCCCTTTTTGCTAACTCCACAGTAACCGAACCCCCTCCTGTAAGCAAAAAGATTTACACCCGCCAAGACACAACTTTCAAATTCATGCAAGTTCCAGTACTTGTATCTGCTTTCATGGCCACTTATATTCCCTTACCTATCTTCAATCTTCCCGGTCATGAACAACAAGCTCAACCTCCAGTGGTTCAAACCACCAAGGCTCAAGCATCAGATGCTCTTCCTCTACAGGTAATAGTTCCTCAAACTCAACCTATTCCTACTTCTGTTGAAAGACCCCCAGTGGTTGATAGGACTGACCATGAAGTTGTAGAACCACAGCTTCAATCCCAGGTCATAGAGACAAACACAGAGTCACAACCTATCTCAACCTCTCCCCCACTGTCTAAAATGTTGCCTAGAAGGTTAGTAGGAAGTAGTTTGTTAGTGGATGTGAATGAACCCTCAGCTCTGCCTCCACCCAAGAAAAGGAGCACATTTACTGAGGCATCTGAAAACCTATCCTTGTCCTCCCAACAGGACATGGACTTTGAAATGGCCACTGAACAGTTACTAGAAACATTCTCTCAACAGGATGAATCTATTGAAATTCGTCATAGGGCCATGGCATCCTGTACTGAGTCAAGCACAATTCCATTACTCACAATGGAAGCATACAGACCAGTAGATGATACTCAGGTAACGGAGCGAGGAGTGCACATAGAGTCGGTTACAGTGCCTGCCATAGTTACGGCAGAAGAGCAGTCACATGCTTCTGAGGAAAAATCTGACTCTCAGCCACCTTTAATAGAGTCATTTTCTCCCCTCCCAGATCCAACACCTCTGGCTCCCTCACGGGATTCTCCACTCGCAGATTTATCTGGAGAAAGTGGAGGGCAACTCGGTCAATCTATCCATGAAGCAATTCAGACATTTATTTTACATAAAATGATAGGTTAAACTGAGGATCGGGACTCGCGAATTCCCATTGCACCACCACTGACCTCTCTTGAAGAGGCTAGGGTGATTTTAAATACAGGTACAGAAGATCAGCCTCAGGAAGACTCCTCATGAGCAATTATATTGAGAGATACACATGCACGTGAGTTGAGTGAATTAAACAGGAGAGATATTCAGGTGAGCGCACACAGACACAAACACTGAAAATCTGTTAGCTCAAATTGCTGATCTCAAGGAACAACTTGCAAAAAGTCAGGCTGAAGCTCAATCATTTAAAGCACAAGTGGTTGAACGGTCTTCTTCTTCCACCTCTGTCAATAATCAGCTGGCTCTCATCAGGACTGAAATATCAGATTTGAAGACATCTGTTGTACCAAATCTTAACTCAATCCAGGCATCTCCAACGTTATCAGCTGACGATATTTCAAACTTCTGCTCTCTACATACAAGAATGACTTCTCTTGAAGACTTGGTTGAAATGAATCATTCACTAGATTCTTCCAGATTTCTGAAGATAGAGACGGGCATGGAACATCTGAATGAAGGGATGAAGCACCTGTACTACATGATCCAAAATTCTCACTGCCCTAATAAAGAACAAAGGACTTTCTTTGAAGGGCCGTCTGGTGGAGGCTCAGGCTCTGGAGGTGATGGAGGTCATGGAGGATCTAAGGGAAAGTCTGTAGAGGATTCCTCAACTAAGGGGGAGAAGAAAGGGAAAAGTGAAAAGGGAAAAGAAAAAGAGTCGTCTGGTGGAGGCACAGGGAAGCCTGATGATATCTACTATAGTGGAGAACATGATGACTTTGATATTTATGACATTCCCACTGAACCAGTCTTGGAAGATAAATATGGTTTCTTTGAAGCTGAGGAGGAAAGTGATTTTGGACAATGGGAAGAGGAAGCTCCAGTGGATCCTCTGTTTGAGAAAGAGTTTCAGCAGCAGCAGTCAGAAATGAAAAGAAAAGAAGCTGAACTCAAAAAGGTATCCCAGATCATTGACATGAGGAAAGACATACAAAGAACAGAAACTCTTCAAAAGCAACGTCTTCATGACATTAAAGCTCAAGAAAGGAGAAGAGATGTCAGACTGAAGATTGGTGAAAAATGCGATGAAGCTAGGAGAGTACTTGATATGCCTCAGTTGAGCACAAACAATGATAGGCAGTTTCTACATCTTCTGGACAAGCTGGAGATCTCTAATCCAAACAATGACATGTACATGAATGCTATAAAGACTGAAGTCTCAAGGATCACAGCTGCCTTTGACAGATCCCTAAATGAGATGAGCATATTTGTATATTGTCAGAGCGAAGGATCTTTCAAGGTGTCATTTCATCTGTTTAAGAATCGTTCTTTGTCAGAGACTTGGGTTCTTCTCAACAAAGTCAAAAGAAGCTCAGAATTGAATGAAGTTCTTCGAGAAAGGCTTAAAGAGTTTGCCAGCAGGGCTAGTCCTCAAGTGGTCAACAATCCTCATCAGGTAAGATTCTTTAAGTCTGACTGTCTTCAAATCTGCCAGCTCGATTCACAATCTCTTAAAGACTACTCAGCTAAGCATCTGGTCTGGATGGAACATCACTTAAGAACTGCTGGATATTCATCCATGTTGAAAACTCAAGCAGCTGATCTGATTCAAGCTTATTGTGAAAAGAATATTAAAAGGTACAATCAACTCAAGAATAAGCTAAAGACAGTTGGAGTTCAACCAGTTAGACCAGACAGCTTCACTTCAGAGAAGGATCGTGTCTTTGACAAGGAGTTGCTTCAAGATTTGGAAGAAGGTGAAGTCGGAAGAGAAGACAACTGAATTCAATTAGCTCAAAACTCAATGTAATATGATTAGAGCTTTATGAATCAAGATAGACTAATGTAGTTATATGTTCAGGCTAGAGGAACATTTATCTTGTATTCACTTGTAAATTTCTTTTGGAATCTGGAAAATGTTAAATATAATCCAGAACTTTTCTGCTATTTACTTTGCATTACTGTTTATATCTTTTTCTTATTTATTAGTTGAGTTATCCTCTAGGTATTTGTTGTTGTCTAACAAACAAATAGGGGAGATTGAAAGGCATATGTCATAGCCTACTTGTTTATTCGAGGATTTAACTCAACTCAAATAAGGATGTAACAAGTAAATAGTGTTTTTATCGTCAGAGAGATCTCTCAGAGTAACATATGTCAAAGGATTAAGTAACATTGTTCTTCTACAGACTTGATGACTTAATTCACTGGAAGAAGCTCAAGAAATTGATCAAGCCTCAGTGATATAAATCAAGATTGTGGATTTAATCAAGTGACATAGATCTCGTCAGGGTATCAATTAATTACAAGGATTTAGTCTGAAGAAAATCAAGAGTATCAAGGTCAAGGCATGAAGAAACGTCACGGAAGTTAGTCACTCATGAACCAGACAGTACATCGAGTGTCAACATTGAAGTGGTGGAATTGATTCGTAATTGACAGTGATTTTCAGAAGGTTTTCAGAAGAATGGTTGCTGCTCAAGATTGGTATTAATTCTTTATTAATTAATTAAGCCATATAATTTAATTAAGAAAATAAATTAAATCTGCAAAGATTAATTTATTGATTAATTGAATTAATTGATTAATTAATTCAGAATTATTATTTGATTAAAATCTGTTTTAATTCAGCAAGACAATCTTTTGTACTAATATGACAATCGGTATGACAATCAATAGTCATAACGAAAGTCTTGCTAGTTCAGTCTGATTGTCTTGCTAGTTCTAAGGATAGTTCTACCGAAAGTCTTGCTGAGGTAATTGGATTGTCATGCCAGCTCTTTTCTCTCAGGTTGATTGATAAAAAGAAACAGAGGCAGATCATTTCAAAAGTAGAGCATTGAATATATCATTCAGCAGAACATAAAACAAAAGAAAACCTGCAGAGAACTTATTGCAAATTCACAGATCATTTATTTCTAGTATTTATTGTTAAATCCAATCAACTAGAAATACCTTTCTTGTTCTTGTGTAACTATCTAGCGGATCGAAATCCCTAGAACTTAATCTCAAATCGCTTTTAGCATTTGATCTTTTTATTGCAAAAATAGAAAAAGTTCATGTCAAATTTATTCTAGATTTGTGATAATTGATTTGAGATTAATCCCTTGTAAACGATAGTATTGTTGTAACACTTTTCAAGTTTAATAATAATTTTATTTAACTTCAATTTTGTTTCACTTTTTTATTCCGCATTTTATTCGATTAAACGGTATTGTTTGTATTCAACCCCCCTTCTACAAACATATTGAGACCTAACAATTTTGTAGCATTTTATAAACCTCTACGGCTTCTTATGGATTTAATTTCGAAGTAGTGGACTTATATCGTAGAATGCTAGATCATTTACACTAGTTCAAGTGTTGATAATTCGAATTATTCTTCTTAGTTTTGATCAAATATGTCGAATTACATTGTTTTAAAAAAATGCCAAGTACAATTCTCAAACTTTTCTATCCATTCGAAGTACTAACACATTTTTATGAACATAATGTGCAGATATTCACTTGGATTATTAGACTTAAATTGATGGAAAAATTGAATTTTTTCTTAAAAATTCGAACCTCATAAAATCCATTTGATCTAATTCCATCTCATTTCAAGTTAAATTGTTAATCAATATAAAAATAAATGTATCTTCTTCTAACACTAAATACTTAAAAATGCAAATAAATTGATCAAATTTTCGATTAGTTCGGAACAAGATAACTCAAGGACCCAATTTTGGCTTAAACGGAACTCAACCACTTACAAGATAAACTTTAAACTTTCTATGTTATTCTTGTCAAAATGGGTGGTTTATATGTATTCGTAGACTAGGTTTTCAAGAATATGTAAGTAAAACCAGTCCCAAAATAAGAAGTTTCAGAGTTAGACTGCTTCAGAGTTAGAAGGAATCGGTGATTGATTGGTTGTAATAATTAGGATCTATTTCATATTAACCCTCTTCCCTACCAAAATATTTATTTTCACTTTTAGGCATTCTGTCAAAAAGGAGAAGAATTATTATACCAATAATATGAAAATTCCTTCTACTAACTTTATTTTGCAGATTTCTTGCTAAATAAAAGATGATATTGAGGGAAAGTATCTATTTGAAAAGAAATGATAAATACCGACATTTATCATTTGGGGTAAATTTTAAACGCAGTTATGTGTAATATGAACTATTCAAGGGAGTACCCTATTTTTTAATTTGTATCACACATATATTTAATGGAAGTTAGTTTACACACACATATTTAATTTTCATAAGTAGGTCTTGACAAATACCAAAAAAGGGAAGGTTAAGAGGTCAATACTTTTACCTTTAGATTTTGGTGATTTGTCAAACTAAAAGGAAAAATTAAATTAGATTCCTAAGTCACTGAAAACCCTCCCTTAGGGTTTTATGTATGACACTTCCGGAATCGAGTCGAACTTAGATATTCTGGACAAACCGTTCAAAAATATTTTTTTGATATCTATTATTAGACATGACTTGGGTTAGGAATATCAATTAATGATAAATTCTAAACTAGGTTGGTTTTGTCAAATATACCAAGGCTAACGCTAAGGCACAATTCCCGAGAATTTTTAAACATTATTTTTATGAGCCAAAACTGATCGATTTACTAAAAAATGTGTTGAACATAAATGTTTTCCTCATCTATATTTTGTATATATTTATTGCATATTTATACTCAAATTATAGAGCCAAGAGTCATGCCAATAGACAAAAATAGATTTTATTTCGTAATACCCGTAAATCATTATTAATCCGGATAAAATCATTTTAATTCAAACTTAATTATTCCTTGGACCTGATAGTCATGATTTTACAAGGAATATTATGTTTGAATATATGTCAAGTCAAAATTTTATTTAAGTCGTCGGTAAAGACAAATGTGCATATCAGTCGCTTCGAAAGGCCGTTTTAACATTCGAAAAATTCTAAAATATTTTTTAAATATCTTTTTGACTTGAAACTTAGGATTTGTCATTCGTATCTTACCTTCTACTATGTAGATTAATTTTGTAAATTTTGGATGAATTTTTTCCGAGACCGCTAAAATCGATATGTAATTGATTTAACGATCACTTAAAGTTATAGAAGGGAAATAAATTTCAATGTGAATTATTTTTCTTGTTCTTCTGGAACCACTTCTAAAATTTCTCCAAAATTTCACCAAAATTTCATAATTTTTCAATGATTTTCATTGAAAATTGCATTTTCAGTCGTCGGTAAGCGTAATGTTCAGTTTTTATATATTTTAAAAATGATAAAATATCCCCTGAACCCCACAATAGGAAATTTGAATTCATCACACCTGTTGTATTCTAGAAACCCAGCCCTTGTTCTTGTATTTGCTTTTAGAAAGGTTGTGCTTATTTTTTAAGATAAGGTAACCTAGTTTTGGCTATAAAAATAAGGCTAAACTCGCTAATTTCTCTAAGCCTTCAAGAGCCAAATATATGCTGGTTAAAAACACTTGGAAACACTCTCTCATCAGTTGCCAAATTTTCAAAAAAATTTTTTGTTCATAATCTCTTTTATTTCAAAGATATTCATCTTTTAGGCATGTTTTTCACCACCTTTCTTTCTCTTAAACACACACCATTCGACACACTATTTCAGCAGCCCCTAGACCATTATTTTGTTGCCTCTTTGTGTCTATTTGAGCCTTGAAAATTAAGTTTATAAACCTTTTAAATCGTACCTTTCGGTTGAGTTTTCCGGCGACCATTTTGTATATTTTTTGCTTCAATCCTAACTTGTATCTCATGTATTTCACTCGATTATTTGAGGGACTTGAGCCTTTGTAAAGTCACGAGTCATAGGTTAGTTAATTTAATTGTAACTTGTATATTTTATCTTATATTTACTACATTTATCAAATTATACGATTCATTATAATTTTCATTCGCTTTGGTATAGAAACACACTTGTTCTTAAAATTTATTCGTGTAGTGCATTCTTGGGACCATTTTTGAAACATTATCAAGAGCTAAAGACTTGGATTCTCACTCTTGAAGGCCTTACACTCAAGGTTGAAGGCTTGAAGTATTAAGGTAAACAAAACTATCATTTATTCTAAACCAAAGTATCTTAAGTCTTGTTTTACGGTCAAATGGTTTAAAACTTGATTTAAAAAAATTAAAATATAGGTTTGATTTGCATCTATTTTGTTAGTTTGTTACTTGTTACAAAAAAATATATTTTGAACAAGAACTTAACAAATCTAGGCCACTTAAATCTTGTATAAACAAGCAAACATCATTCAGATTTTTGTATATCATTGTTCCTAGATTTTATTTGAACTTAAATTTTAAACGAACGTGAAGAGCAAGACTACATAAACTCGACCAAACTGAAATACATTCGGCAGAGCACACTAGTCTAAGTGCATCATTTTGCTTCGCTTGTTTCTAGAATTTAACAAGTGCACTTAGCTTCTATAAACTTGTGATTCTTAGTCCTTAACTTGCTTTACTAAAACACTAAAAGAGATTATAGGTACTCGGATCTATATTTTGATCGAACATAAATGCTTCTTGACTTGGTTGTTCTTACTCGAAGAAATTCCTTAACCAATTTCATTTAGCAAGTTATAGTCTTGTATATTTGAGTCCCTAATAGATCCTTGAATTATTCTTTAAAGGGACTAAAAGGAGCAAGACTAGATGACTCGATTTTTTAATTTGAGTTTTTAAGTTTCATTCGACTATTCCTTCAAATATAAGGCCGAATAAACTACATCATAGTGTATACAAGTCGAACTACTTGTCTTGCATATTGTTTGCGTGATTTGTCCCTCATGCGACACATCCAACAACTTATATATTTTACGCACTACCTTAACGCGTTATAGTGTCCTATTCTTTTTAACTTAAAACAAGTTTAGGAAGTAGATTGTACTATTTTATGTGTAGTGAGGTGATAGTGCAGTGAAGTGATCCATGTTCTAAGACCCAAGTCTTAGGCGTATGGACAGGGAGTTAGTCGTCTTTGCACCGTGAGGAGAAGTAAAGACCCAAGATCTAAGACCTAAGATCCAAGACCGACAAAGAAGAAAAATTACTAAGGCTACAAAAGGGATTGCAAGCGCTTGAGAAGGTGACTAGGTTGTCGCTCCGAGATAATTCTTGTAATATAGTTTAGCTATTTTATTTTGAGGAGGTTACGTGTGTGTAACACTCCAACATAAATAGATAGTTATTAGGTGTGAAGTCTTTTTCACCTGCTAAAAAGGAGTATCTTTATAGTAGAGAAAATCTCGAGTTCAAGGAGGAGTTCATGGACTAGACTAGAGGTGAGTGGACTCTGATTGTTGAGTTAGCCACCGTTAAACAGGATAAAATCAACCATTTCTAGTATCTTCTTTTTATATCTTTACATTCTGTGTTTAACTTACTTAAATATAAGAAGTTAAACATAAAGAGGAGAAAAGAAATTTTGAGAAAGCCAAGCTCTAAATTTAAAAAGGTCATAAGTTATCAAACCCCCTTCTAGCTTATTAAATCCTTACACGGGACCTATCACGGTCGAACTGCAACTCTATAGAATTTACCCTTTAGTTTTTTATAACACAAGCAAGAAAGATTAAACGTAAGAAAGAACACAAATAGGCAGAAGAGAAAAGTTTTATTGATCTTGAGGATACAGATTACAACATACATTTAGGTTATACCCCGAAGAGTTTATATAATACTCTCTAGGCGGTTACAGAAAACCCAGAAAAATAGGCCCAAAATAGATAATCCAATGTTTTAGACATATACCGATTCAAGGCATATTTTAACACATATCCATCTTGACTTGAATCCTCTCACAAAAAAAAAATAGATGTACCCGATGCTCCATAATAATGCCAAATGTACCGACAAAACTCTTATGCCTTAGATTTTTCCCTAAAAGGGTAATCAACAACCCCGAACATTTAGCAAGTTCAAACAATATTAGAACTTGCTGTGTGGAACCGGCTTGGTGAACATATCAGCTGGGTTATCAGCAGTACCCACTTTT
Source organism: Apium graveolens (assembly GCF_009905375.1). Lineage (NCBI taxonomy): Eukaryota > Viridiplantae > Streptophyta > Magnoliopsida > Apiales > Apiaceae > Apium > Apium graveolens. The sequence continues at coordinate 26,688,861 of NC_133657.1, read as the reverse complement.
CTCACCTTGATTATCTTCTCACTTCTCAAAAAAGGATATCTTACATCTATGTGCTTAGTCCGTTCATGATGGACCTGATCTTTGGATAAATAGATTGCACTGAGACTGTCACAATACACTCTAGCCTGATCATGATGTAGACCCAAATCATTGACCAAACCTTTCAGCCAGATTCCTTCTTTTGTGGGTTCTGGTAATTCCATGTATTCTGCTTCTGTAGTAGACAAAGTCACCGTAGGTTTCATAGTAGCTTTCCAACTGACAATTGGACCACCCAGAGTGAAAGCATAACCAGTCATAAACCTTCTACTGTCAACATCTCCAGCATAATCAGAGTATGAAAACCCTGTAACCAAACACTCTCCCTGGACCACCCATAAACCTACTAAAAGCACTGATAGATTATGTAAAATCGTGTCTAGTACAGACCATTGCATACATCAAGCTTTCTATTACACTATCATAGGGAACTCGAGACATGTACTCCTTCTCCTCAGCAGACTTTGGTTCATAAGCGACGGATAAATGTAAATTTACAGCACTAGAAGTATCTATAGGATTTATTGTAGACATACCAAACCTTGAAAAAATCCTATGAATGTATCCATTCTGTGATAAAAAGAGGTTTCTTTTGATTCTATCCCTATAATCTCCATTCTCAAAAAATTTCGAGCCGCACCCAAATCTTTAATTCCAAACTCAACACTAAGAGGACCCTTCAACTTCTGAATCTCAAACTTGTTCTCTGCAGATATCAACATATCATCCACATACAGGACCAGATAAATCAAATAATCATTTGTTGCCTTACTATAATAAACACATCAATCATACAGATTCCTGGTGTAGCCAATACATGTCATATAGCTATCGAATTTCTTGTACCACTTCCTCATAAACTAATTTAGTCCATACTAGGACTTCAATAACTTGCAAACATAATCTTCCTTACCAGGAACTTGAAAACCATATGGCTGAGTCATATATATCTCCTCTTCCAGCTCTCCATGTAGAGAATATATCTTCACGTCGAGTTGTTCAAGCTCCAAATTCTGATATGCAACTATTTCTAGTAGCACCCTGATGGAAGTGTGTCTGACCACTGGCGAAAAAATCTTATTGTAGTGTACTATCTCTTTTTGAGTGAACCCTCGAGCTACTAAGCAAGCTTTATACTTAATGCCCTCAACGAATGTTTCTTCTCCCTTCTTCTTGTAGACCCATTTATTAGTCACAATCTTTCTGTCGTGAGACCATGTAAAGCATAATGTAATGTAACATGCAATCGAGGATTTATAACTCAACATAAAAACAGAAACAAATAAATATTATTAAACTGTGAAGCACGGGAACCCTTCAGATGATGACAGGATAAACACAAAGAACCAAATGATGTGATTGATTCATTAGGTCCTCCTACAGATCATGGGAATAAGTTCATTACTATGTTCAAGCAGCCATGAAGAATAAGACATCAAGGGGCTTTAAGTATCAGTTGCATGTATTGACTTTGAGTATTACAAGTTCAAGGGTTCAGTGAAAGAAGCAATGGATCAACATCAGTATATATCAACTCAGAAACACAAGACAAATTGAATCAGGATTCTCTCAATACTAGTTATTTGTGAACCAGACTAGTGCACCAAACATCAACATTCAAGAAAGTCTTTTGATTCAATTAACAGAAAAAAATGATTTATACACTGAAGAATGGTTTGACAAAGAGCCAAAAATATTCTAAGTAAAAGACAGCTCTCTACCTGTTGCCACAGGAGATGTTACCACAGAGAAATGATATCAAGGCACCCCTGTCACCATAGGAGATGTAACTACAGAGGTGTTGGAACAATTGCTCAAGGCAACTATCGCCATAGAGGCTGTCGCCACAGGAGAGTAATTATCGCCACAGAAGCATGTCGCCACAGAGGTTGTCACCACAGAGAACAAGACAACTCTGTCTCCATAGAGCTGTCTCCACAGAGGATACACAGAGAAGCCTTGTCGCCATAGATATGTCGCCACAGAGGATACACAGAGAAGGCTTGTCGTCATAGAGATGTCGCCACAAAGATGTTGATTCACTGATTCAATTGCAGCAAAATTAATGAATTATGTGGACAATAATTATCATTGAATTTTAAAAGTCTACAAAGCAACAATTGAATGTAATTCATTCAGTTAGTTATCTTCTTCAGCAAACATAGAAAGTTTACGAGAGCTCCATTAAAGCTTCACATTTATTATTCTTGTAAACGGAATGTTATGCTGCTGAATTTATTGTAGCTAATCAATACTTTGATTAGATTGTAGCAACCTCAAGGTTTATATTAATAAAACAATATATTCCTCGAATTGGTTTTGTGTTTTTTTTTATTCTGTATTTTCAACGAAGAACTTGAAACGAACCGAAAAAGATTGTAGGTATCGTATTCAACCCCCCTTCTACGATCCTTTGGGACTAACAATTGGTCAGAGCTTGTTGATTGACACACAAATCAAGATCCGGAGAAAGAAACAAGTTCTTGAAAAATTCTTGAATTTTTTAATTTTCAAAAATTCTCATTTCTTGAAATTTTTTGATTTTTAAATAATTTAATTCCGCCAAGAAAATGAATAACCAAAGAATTGGAAGCATAAAGGTTCCTCCATTCGACAGAGATAATTACAACCTATGGAAGAAAAAGATGATGCTGTTTATGAAAGCTTCGAATCCACTTTATATTGGGATACTACTGAATGGACCTTATGTTCCGATGGAAGTAATTGTTGAATCCACAACTGCAACTGGAGGGATCCGTCTAAATATACGGAAATTGATAAGGAGTTGATAAATCTGGATACAAGCCTTCAACTCATAATTGTGGAATCGACCGATAAGGATATGAGTCATCAGCTTCTAGGAAGTAACAGTGCAAAAGATATGTGGGAGACCATTGAGCTTTTAATGGAAGGAACAGAGGAAGTCAAAGAAAACGGGATGGATATTCTGACGACTCAGTATGAGGAATTCAAACTTCAACCCGGAGAAGCACTTTCTTCACTCTTTGAGAGATATACAAGACTGTTAAGTGAATTAAAGTTGTAAGGGAAAGTCTACCCTATACGAGAGTCTAACAGAAAGTTTATGTTGATGCTCCCAGTTCACCTAGAACAAAAGAACATGTCAATTAGGGAAAGATCAGATTTTATCACTATATCTCTGGATGTGATCTATGGTAAGTTAAGAACACATGAGCTAGAGTAAAAACAAACATCCATTATCTATGGACCTGATTCTGTTGAAAGTAAGAGTATGACACTTGCAAAAACCACTGCACTTGTAGTTCGTGAACCAGAATCTCAAGAAAACAAGGTTGCACCCTCCTCAATAATTGAAGAAATTATCGTAGCTGAAATTACTCATGGTGAGCCAGAAGATGAAAGTGAGTTCTATACTCAAGAGGAACTTGAACAGTTAGAGGACAAATCGATGGCATACATGGCTGCAAAATTTAGTCATGTTAGATTCAGAAGAAAGCCCAACTAAAAACCAAGGGGTTCATCAGGGAGATTTCAGAAAGGAAGCTACTCGTCAGGGTCAAGCTCCAGAGGAGGCTACAAGTTAAGTTGGGTCGACAAGAGTAAAACCAGATGCTACAACTGCAATGAGTTGGGGAACTTTGCATCTGATTGCAGAAAGCCCAAGGCAGCTAAACCAAATAATTCCTATGAAAGGAAGGAAACTTATGAAGATCTGAAAAGGAAGAATGAGTAGCTAAAACATAAGTTGAATGCTTACGTGGTAAAGGAAAAAGGGAGAGCCTACATTGCTGAAGTAAAAAGCTGGGATGATACTGATTCGGATGAAGAGGAAGAGCATGTAAATCTGGCTCTCATGGCAGACTCTGCAGAGGAATCACCACGACCATCTCAGGTTCTTGAACTTACCACTATAGAAATGTCTGTATCTGAATACAAATCTATTGTGCATGAACTTACTTTAGAATTGTATAATGTCCATACAAGCGTGCTTGCATATAAAATGGAAAATGATAAATTATTTCTTAAATCTGAGAGTTTAACCTCTAGGAATGAAGAACTAGAATTGCTTGTAGTTGGATTAGAAGACCTTAAGCAAAAAATGAGTATATAGAGAATAAGGTTAAGTGCAATGCAGACATCGAGGTCATTCTTAGAACCCAAATTGCTGACTTAGAAAAGAAGTTACAGGCGTTTAAGAATGCAGCTCTGACTCAGAAGGAGATACTAGATAGTCAAAGATTTAAATCTAAGACTTCAATAGGACTTGACTATTCTAAGCTGAACAGTAAGAAACATAGTGGCACATCAGAGATAAACATGTTTGTCTCAAAAAAGGTTCCATATGTTATTGAGGATGCTGTATCTCCGATATTCACTGAGTCTGTTTCAGAACCTTTGGATGAAGTAAGTTTGCTGATCAATGAGGAATTGATTGCTGAAGATAGAGAAAAGGTAGAGGAATCCCCTAAGAGCCCTAAGGCTCCAGCTACGAAAGCTAAATCCATAGCTAACCTAGGTACTAAGGTGGATAGAAAAGAACCTGAAACACTTAAGAAACCAGAACCTATAGTCAACTCTAAGACTGGTGTAAGTGCTAAGGTTAAGACTAAGAAGAACATGAATGGCAAGGTAGGTGTTAATAAGAAATCTGATTTTGCATCGTCTTCATCTGCATCTAGGAAGCTTTGTAATAATTGCAATTCTTCTGCACATCTTACACATGCATGCACTAAAGGTAAAGTAGAATCTATTGCAACTTCCAGTATGCCTGCCATGCCTAATATGCCTAGTTTTTATGAACCCTGTGGCATAGTTGGATGAATGCCATGTGCTTTTGTTACCATGTCTGATTATTTTAAATCTTTTCATGCAACTGCTAGAACTTGCATCAATACTAAGACAAACATGAGTAATAAGCACACACAAGACAAGACTGAGACTCCTATTTCTAAGTCTGACAACTCTAATGAGACTAACACTGAGAAGGAGCCAGTCAAAGTGAAAGCTAAGCCTGTTAAGGGTTCAATTATTGAAGCTTGGGTACCAAAGTCTTCTTAATCAATCTGTGTTTGCAGGGTAAGGTAAGGAAAGAGAAGATCATGTGGATACTGGACAGTGGGTGTTCTAGGCACATGACAGGAGAAAAGTCCCTGCTCACAGGTATGGTTGAGAAAGCTGGCCCTATAGTTATCTTTGGAGATGACAGCAAAGGATTTACTAAGGGATATGGCAATTTCATAATTGGCAATTTTATCATTGAGAATATCTCTCTTATAGAAGGATTAAAGCATAATCTTCTGAGCATAAGTCAGTTTTGTGACAGGGGATACAATGTTGATTTCAGAACAGAAAGATGTTTGATCTCTCACGGAAAGATGAGAAGCTTGCTTTACAGGGAGTAAGGAAAGGCAATCTGTACATAGCTGAATTGAAGTATACCTGTGATGGAGTAAGCAGATGTTTCTACAGCAAAGCTTCATCAGAACTAAGTTGGCTATGGCACAAGAAGCTCTCGCACTTGAACTTCAAAATAATGAACTCTCTGATCAAGAGAGAACTAGTGAGAGGACTACCATAGATAGAATTCTGTCAAGAAGGACTCTGTTAAGCATGTGAAAAATGGAAATCAAAGAAAGCATCACACAGAAGCAAGGAAATGACAAGTATAACTGAACCTCTTCAGTTGATTCACATGGATTTATTTGGTCCAGTGAATGTATTGTCACTATCAAGGAAAATATATGCTTTAGTAATGGTCGATGATTTCTCCAAGTTCACATGGGTGTTGTTTTTACAAACCAAGGATGAAGCACCTCAGCTGATATTGGATCATATAAAGAAGATTGAGATGGAAGCAAAATTACCTGTTAGAAAGATCAGATCAGATAATGGGACATAATTGAAGAATGCATTTCTAAATGAATTTTGTACGGAGGAAGGTATTTCGAGACAGTATTCAGCCCCAAGGACTCCACAGCAAAACGGGGTAGTAGAAAGGAAGAATCGTACCTTGGTTGAAGCAGCAAGGACTATGCTAAGTGAATCATGACTTCCCACCTACTTCTGGGCTGAAGCTGTCAATACAGCATGTTACACTCAAAATCGTACCCTGATTAACAAAGATCATGATAAGACTCCTTATGAGATTATGGCTGACAAGAAACCAACATTGAAATACTTTCATGTGTTTAGTGCTAAATGCTTTGTGCTAAAGGAAGGAATTGAACATCTAGGAAAGTTTGATGCTAAAGCAGAAGAAGGCATATTTCTTGGCTACTCTCTGGAATCTAAAGCTTACAGAGTTTATGTGATCTTTGATCAGAAGGTGATTGAAAGCCTTAATGTAATATTCGACGACACCAAGTTGGCAAGCCTGTAAAGAGAAGAGGATTCTGAATCTCTGAAATTTGAGAATCTAAGAGATGATCCTATGGATATAATAGAACCTGAGATTGCTAGAACTGTGCCTGTAGCTGATTCAGGATCAAGTGGTGATAATGGTGGAAATACTGATCATGATAATCATTCAGGAACTCCATCAAGAACCATTATAAACAGATCAGAATCATCCAGTCATGGTAACAACAACTCAGGGGGAGCAGGAAGAGGATCTACAGTTCACACTCAACCTCAGGCTGAACAAGGGGAAATATCAAGATCTTATCTGCCTCGTCAAAGGGTTTGGAACAGAGACCATCCCTTTGAATTGATCATTGGTGATCCTGACACAGGAGTAAGAACTAGACATGCCACCCAGAATGTGTGCCACTTCTCAGGGTTTCTTTCAGAAATGGAACCTAAGAAAGTGGATGAGGCACTGGAAGATCCAGATTGGGTTATTGTAATGCAAGAAGAACTCAATCAGTTTGAGAGGCAGAAAGTATGGAAGCTGGTACCCCGACCAAAGAACAAGTCAGTGATAGGCACTAAATGGGTATTCAGGAACAAGCTAGATGAAGATGACATTGTAACGAGAAACAAAGCCAGACTGGTAGCTAGAGGTTACTCTCAAGAAGAGGGTATTGATTATGATAAAACCTATGCACCAATAGCTAGACTTGAGGTAATCAGGATGTTTCTGGCATTCGTAGCATATTCAAATTTCAAAGTTTATCAAATGGACGTGAAGAGTGCATTCCTGAATGGAGAGCTAGAAGAAGAAGTGTATGTGGAACAACCGCCTGGTTTTGAAGATCCTAATCTGGCTGATCTTGTATACTTTCTATTCAAAGCTCTCTACGGTCTTAAGCAAGCTCCAAGGACATGGTATGACACTCTCTCTGAGTTTTTACTTGAAAATGGTTTTACTAGAGGTGTCATAGATAAAACTTTGTTTCATAAAGTGCATAAATCTGATATGATATTAGTTCAAGTATATATTGACGATATTATATTTGGTTCTACTAATGATGATCTTTGTAAGAGATTCTCTAAGCTAATGCAGAGTAAGTACGAGATGAGTATGGTGGGAGAGTTGAACTACTTTTTTGGATTACAAGTGAGTCAAAGGAAAGATGGGATATTTATTTGTCAATCCAAGTACATCAGAGAACTTCTTAAGAAGTATAATCTGGAAGATTCAGCTCTAGAAAAGACTCCCATGCCAACAACCTCCAAGCTTGATCAGGACAAAACTGGTAAGAAAGTTGACATCACAAGCTACAGAGGTATTATAGGCTCATTACTTTATCTCACAACAAGTAGAACAGATATCATGTTTGCAACATACTTATGTGCTAGATTTCAAGCTGAACCAAAAGAATCTCATCTAATAGCTGTTAAAAGAATATTTAGGTACCTTAAGGGAACTCCAAATCTTGGAATTTGGTACCCTAAAGGCACAGGTTTTGACCTAGTTGGCTATACAGATTCAGATTTTGCAGGTTGTAAGATTGACTAGAAAAGTACATCAGGAAGCTGTCAGTTTCTTGGAAGAGGATTGGTATCCTGGCATAGCAAGAAGCAACACTCAGTATCCACATCAACTGCTGAAGCTGAATACATAGCTGCTGGAAGCTGTTGTGCTCAAATCTTGTGGATGAGGAACCAACTCCGGGATTATGGTCTATTGGTGTCAAAGATTCCAATATTATGTGACAATACAAGTGCAATAGCAATCTCAAACAATCCAGTTCAGCAATCAAGGACAAAGCACATTGATATCAGGTATCACTTTATCAGAGAGCATGTCACAAATGGCACTGTGGAGTTACACTTTGTACCCACAGAAGATCAAATTGCAGACATCTTCACCAAACCACTTGATGAAAACACTTTCTCCAAGTTGGTTAATGAACTTGGGATGTTAAATATCTCTAATTAATTTTAGAAGCCAATAACTGCAATTTGGTCTGGTTAAATTCACTTGTTGTTTAAATTCTATATATTAAGGACATCTGAATTTACATGCCATTAATTATTTCTCTTCATTCAATCATTTTTGTGCATACATACAAAATATATATATGGCTGAGCACATTCATATTGATAAATCTATTTAATTTGATCCCAGTGGACTTTAGATAATTCATATTTAAAGGGGTTCATTGAAATTAATATTAAATATATTGCAGCATAATCATTTTTCACAAAAATATAGTGTTATCAATTTAATGATAATATTTTTAGAAGTAGTAAAAATAATTGTGATCTATTGTTTTAACATTCTTTTTAATAACTCAATATTTAAAAGATGTTTAAAATAAATCAGTAGCAAAGGATTGTGACTTAGGAATTCTCTAAAGTCCAGTACTCTGTGTCGCCACAGACTGTATCGCCACAGAGACCTGACTTTGAATTTCTCTAAGTCCTGTACTATGTGTCGCCATAGAGACATGACTTAGAAATTTTCTAAGTCCTGTACTTTGTGTCGCCACAGACTATGTCACCACAGAGACCTGACTTAGAAATTCACTAAGTCCAGTACTCTGTGTCGCCACAGAGACCTGACTTAGAATTTCTCTAAGTCCTGTACTCTGTGTCGCCACAGAGAGTGGTCGCCACAGAGAGGGATCGCCACACAGCTCCTTTGATTATTTTAGATTGTTCTGCTGTTAATATATATACACAATTGAGTTTGGTTTTCATTCATATACACACAGCAGCATAAATCGCAGGAGAGGAAAAACTTTTGCTTTGATCATATCAGTAATAGAACTCTGCTAAAATTTATAATTTTTATAGATTCTGAAAGCCCAATACACAAGGATCATTTTAAGACCAGTTTCAACAAATTCCACCGGTTAATTGTTGAAATCGATTTGCACTTGATTTTGCGTGTTTAAGGCTTCGTTTGGCAGTTTTAATTGATTTGATTAGTAATCTAATTTTTCCTAAGGCATTGTTTGGTTAATTCTTTAGAATTAAAGTGTGTTTAAGTAGAGTCTATTTATTTCTCTTAATAATTCGAAGTGGTCAATTTAATTTATTTTAAATCTAAACTTTATTCTCATTTTATTTGAATGGCGAATAATATTTAGATTCCAAAAACAAATTTTGTGTCTATTATTGAACGTGATCCCGTGAAAATGGTACATTTTGAAACTTGGATCCATTTTTTAAACGAACACTCAATTGTGCGCTTCGCATTAACGACTAATATGAAATTGAATGTTGAGCTTCTCAGGCATGTACACACAACAGCTATAAACTCTTCAGAAGATGAAAAATTAGCTTTTTCTTTTGACATTGATGATGATACCATCAGAATTACAGAGGATGATTTCAATGAACATCTTCAGTTACCTCGAGATAACTTTGATGACACTCCAGAAGATTGGGAACTACTCAGCTTCTTTAGAGCAATAAGGAGCACAATGACAGCGAATGATGATTTACCAAGGCACTTCAACAAAAGTCATCTTCCGAAGGAATGGAATCTATTCTTCAATATACTGTCTCATTGCTTGTCTCCGAAGACAGCTGGATTTCATGGACTCACTATTTTCAATCAAGTTGTTTGGGTTGTTGTCGCGAATAATCTTCGCATGAACTTTGGGAGTTTATTCATGGAGCATATTTTGGAGAACCAATCAAATCATCAGAACTTTATCCTATATGCAAGGTTTCTTCAGATAATGCTAAATGGAAAACTGTCAGAAGCCCAAAAGACATCCACTCACAGTGACTTAGTGCAAGATCCTCCTGTCCTATCTCAACTGGTAGTAACAAAGCTACACAAGAAAGGGAACTATCCAAACTCAGAGGTTGCTTTCCTAACAGACCACATGATAGATGTCTTTGCCACTATCAATGCTCAATATGAAGAAGAAGAAGAAGAAGCTGAAGATGCATCTATAGCTGCAGATGAACCTCAAGCTGAAAATGAATGACAGGAAAACATTGATCATGAACCTGAAGAAAATGTGAATGTAGAAGCAGATCAATCTATTTCTGAGCATGGTGACCAAGCAGAGGCTGAAGTTGAACAAGAACAACAAGCTGAACCTGAAGATTTTCCTCAACCTCAACCTGAAGCTGCTAGTCCACCACATCAAGGTGCTGAGTCTACTCATTCTAATACCTCTGTCTACAAACCAGTCTTCTCAGGTATGGGTACTTCTTCTATGAGTCGTACTTTTGAAGCATGCTCTGATTTCATTAGCATAAATCAATTACACCTTGATTCTCAGCACACACAAATACTTGTTGAACAAGTTGATAGGCTAGGGAGTAAATTTGGCATGCCACAAATTCATAACCACCTTCTAGAGCCACACCAAAAACCGTCATCTCTCCCAGCTCAAACCCTGGAGTATAAGGACCCTATGCAAATAGAGGGAGAAACTACACTAGATGCAGCAAATAAGGAAGGTACTTTGAGTGAACCCGCAGCTTTGTCTCCTATGAAGCAAAGTAGTGAACATCCTGAGACAACTGCAAACCTCCAGGTATCTTCTCAAAAGGACTCTCTGGCTAAAAAGGCAACTACACAGTTACTAGATCTATCTTCTCAACAAGGTAGGTCTATTGAAATTCGCCCGTCAGCCACGGCATCCTGTAATGAGTCAAACACCTTATCCAATATCCAACCTCTTGAAGCTTTAAATGAGTCAATTAGAAGAGTACCATTTGGTGAGGAAGTATTGACGGTAACAGGGAATTCAACCATTTTACAGTTAGAATATCCTGTTCAAGGTCCTTCAATGGATCAACTGCCTTCATAGGTGTTAGGAGAGAGTGCTGTAATCGCTGCCAAATCTAGCACAACACTTACCTCCCCAGGACTAATAAACCTGGATGCATATGCGGATAGTGGATCCGACGTAGGTGCGGATCGGCAACCCATTGGCGATGAACCAGATTTAACTGGTGAGCCTAAGGGGAATGTATCTTCACATATACAAGGGGAAGCTGAGGATCAGATGCCAGATATGAAGGCCCCAGTGCTCCCCCCAGAGATTCAAACTCTGGACGAATCATTTCCTGATGATAGGCAACTTGTCTCAGACAAGGATAGGGAATTGCGAACTCTCATTGCACCACTGCTGACCTCCTTAAGGATGGCTCCAGTGTCTTCTGCAGGTACACTTGGAACTTGGAGCTTTAAGAGGAGTGAACTTGTGAGAACGAGTGAAACACATGACCCTAAACTGAGTGATAGAGTGCTGAGTGATACACTGCGAGAATCCTGTGAGACACCTACCATCCAAACTACACCAATAGATCTATCAAACTATGTCACTATAGATTATCTCAAAGAGCAGCTAGCATTCAAAGACAGCTATCTCAAAGAACAGCTGGCTCTTAAAGATCAACACTTTCAGACAGAACTATCTCTCAGAGATCATTAGATTGCCAGTCTTTTCGATCAACTTAAACATCAACAAGCAGCATTCGCCAGTTTGCGGGAATTCGTTGAGCGATCTCTCTCTCATACAGGAAAAGGAAAAGCAACTGCCAACACTGAGCCAAAGATCTCAGTTAGCAAGCAGGCGCCGATCCCGGTTTCATCTGAAGCAGCTCTTGCCAGTACTGGGCCAAAGACCTCAGTCAACAAGCAACTGCCTGCTTTTCTTGAGATCCCTGTCTCGACCTTACATGCTCAATCAACACCAGCTCTAAAGGATAACCCAACTGAGGGGGAGAAAAGGGTAGTATAACAAGAAAAAGTGGACACTGCTGTTAATCTACTTCAAGATGCCTTTCAGACCACTGGTACGTATGATGAATTTGAAGTAGAGATGAAGGAAGAGTTAGAGGAGAGAATTGATGAAAGGGTGCTCTTAAAGGAAAGATTCTCTAAGGAAAGCGCAACATCTCAGGGGGAGCAATCAGGGCATCTGAGCAGAATTATTACAACTCAGAGAAATCTATTGTCTCAGATATATGCTCCGACACCCTTATTTTCTGAAGAAGAACTAGAAGAAGGTGAAATAGATGAAAGTGATGTTCCGATAGGGTGTGAGCCAAGATTTGAAAAAGTGGCTACGGAAGAAAGAATGATCATCACAGAGGATGAAGAATTTGAAGACGGAGATGCTTTCTCAGATGACTGTCTATCCTGTGGAATCATAGAGAAAATCAATCGCTCATATTTGGAAATTCAAGAAGAAATAGAAAGATCCAGAGCAAGAATTCAAAGAGCTATTGAAAGAAAAAGGAACAGAGAGGAGAGAGAAGCATATCTCCGAGCTAACAGGAAAGGAAGTAAATGGGAAGAAATACAGAAGAAAATGGATAAACCATAAACATATCACTATTCAGACCCTGGAAACTCTAATCTGTTGAGAACTGTGGAGCACTACAGAGAGACATATATAAACATCCATGAGTTCTATGATCAGTTCAGCAAAGTAATTACTGGAACTACTGTGAACATTCTGAAGAATGGATGGAAGATCACTATCAATCACAGAGATTGTCTACAGATGAAAGTGTCTACTAGTGTACTGAAGAAGTTGAACATTGTTGAACTGTTTGTCTTAAGATCCCATGGTTGAAATCTAATGAAAATGAATACTTCAGAGACAGACTTTGGAGAATGATGATGGATGTATCTCCTCAAGCATTTATATATCCATTCGTGATCAAACTTGTTGCGTGTGGTAGATTGCAGAATATCACCATGTCTGACCAACACATAAGAAACATTCAGTATCTACAACTTACCTTTCTGGAAAGTCAACTAAGGAGCAAAAGAGCTAAGCTAACAGCTCCAGGTGTCAAGAGATCTGAAGCAGATGTCAAAGCTGCTGAAGTTCTATACGCTTATAGGCTCAATGACAAGATGATCAGAGATACGGAGAAGGATATGAGGGCAATCAGAAGAGAATATCATGAGATGGTATTCATTAATGGAGAAGTAGAAATTAATCTTCTCAAAGACAATGAACCCATAATCAACATTGACAGTGAAGGAGAGTTAGTCTTTAGAATTAACAAATGCAGAATCAGAATCAAAGACTTCAGGACAAGTGAATCAAGCTCAATTCAGCAAGCCTTGACGGATGTCAAACTATCTACTTGTAAAGATGACAAGGTTGCTCTGATCCCTATCATAAAGATTCTTGATGAAGTAATGGAAGAAGAGTCGATCAATGACACTAGAAGAGTAAGAGGACATCCAAAAAGGATAACAGTCTTTGTAATATCCAGAAAGTCCTCTCTATTGTTTGATCTGGTTCCTAAATGTTCTAAAGTCAAGTATCTTGAGATAATGCTTCATGAGCTAAACAATCCACCTCCAGTCAATGCACTTGAAATAGAAGCTCGTGATTGTGTTCAAGCTAGATTGAATGAGCTGAAGGAATCTCCTCCTAAAAAGAAAGTCTCTAAGAGAAAATCCGTTCAGCCTCAAGAAGAAGAAGGAAGCAGGAAGCAGATGAAGACAAAGACAAAGAAGAAAAATTGAATATATTCAGACTAGAGGAACACTTCTTTGTAATTTGTATCTTAAGAAATCTGGAAATGAATATGTAATCCAGAATGTATTTAATATCTTTATCTGTTTTACAGTTCGTACTTTTTCTTATTATCAGTTGAGTTATCCTTAAGGATTTGCTTGTCGAACTCTAACAATCAAATAGGGGGAGATTGTAAAGCATAATGTAATGTAACATGTAATCGATGATTTATAACTCAACATGAAAACAGAAACAGATAAACATTATTAAACAGTGAAGCACATGAACCCTTTAGATGAAGACAGGATAAACACAAAGAACCAAATGATGTGATTGATTCATTAGGTCCTCCTACAGATCATGGGAAGAAGTTCATTACTATGTTCAAGCAGCCATGAAGAATAAGACATGAAGGGGCTTTAAGTATCAGTTGCATGTATTGACTTTGAGTATTACAAGTTCAAGGGTTCAGTGAAAGAAGCAATGGATCAACATCAGTATGTATCAACTCAGAAACACAAGACAAATTGAATCAGGATTCTCTCAGTACTAGTTGTTTTTAAACCAGCCCAGTGCACCAAACATCAGCATTTAAGAAAGTATTTTGATTCAATTAACAGAAAAAAAGTGATTGATACATTGAAGAATGGTTTGACAAAGAGCCAAAAATATTCTAAGTAAAAGACAGCTCTCTACCTGTCGCCACAGGAGATGTAACCACAGAGAAATGATATCAAGGCACCCCTGTCGCCAAAGGAGATGTAACCACAGAGGTGTTGGAAAAATTGCTCAAGGCAACTATCGACATAGAGGCTGTCGCCACAGGAGAGTAATTATCGCCACAGAAGCATGTCGCCACAGAGGTTGTCACCACAGAGAACAAGACAACTCTGTCGCCACAGAGCTATCGCCACAGAGGATACACAGAGAACCCTTGTCGCCATAGATATGTCACCACAGAGGATACACAGAGAAGGCTTGTCGTCATAGAGATGTCGCCACAGAGATGTTGATTCACTGATTTAGTTGCAGCAAAATTAATGAATTGTGTGAACAATAATTGGCCACCTGTCATTGAATTTTGAGAGTCTACAAAACAGCAATTGAATGTAATTCATTCAGTTAGTTATCTTCTTCAGCAAACACGGAAAGTTTACGAGAGCTCTATTAAAGCTTCACATTTATTATTCTTGTAAACAGAATGTTATGTTGCTGAATTTATTATAGCTAATCAATACTTTGATTAGATTGTAGCAACCTCAAGGTTTATATTAATAAAACAATATATTCCTCGAATTGGTTTTGTGTTGTTTTTGATTCCGTACTTTTAACGAAGAAATTGAAACGAATCGAAAAAGATTGTAGGTATCGTATTCAACCCCCCCTTCTACGATCTTTTGGGACTAACAGACCATTTGAATAATTCCCAAGTCTTATTCTTCTAAAGTGACTCAATTTCATCTCCCAATGTAGCAAAACATTTTATAGACTCGGTATATGTAATTGCTTCTTTGTAAGTGGATGGCTCATCGGATCTAAAATTCACCTTTTCAACAACCTGTAGTGCATATGCCACCATATCTGCAAAACCATATTTCTTTGGATACATCCCATTATTAGTTTTATTTGATTGATCAAGAGCCAAACTGTGCTGATTTACCACTGGTAATGAAACAAATGATTCTGATTCTAACTGTAATTATTGAACTTCCTGTTATGCTTCACTCTCATCTTGAGTGACAGAGCCTCATGTGCCACAACCTGGTCATGTTTTCCTTTTCAATCTCAGAGGACCCAATAATAACAGAACCTGTTAAAGTAAAATCTTGAAGAAGTATCATGTTTAACACCTTTCAGAACCACATCAGAACCCTTGCAGACATGTAGAACTCCACTTCCATCTTTGACACTGAAACCCTTGTTGTCTAACATACTCAGAGATATCAGATTCTTCGTCATAAGTGGGACATGCCTAACATTGTTCAATGTGCAGTAATTACCATCATGTGTCTGAAGTTTAACCGAGCCTATTTCAATAGTCTCACAAACAAAACTGTTAGCCATAGAAAATTTTCCACCTTTTACTTGCTCGTAGGTTGTGAATAACTCCCTATGCAGACATATATTGTCATACGCTCCAGAGTCAAGAACCCACATATCAGAGTGATGCGTGTGGTTGGCAGCAGCTAGAGCAATATCGTCTTCAGAATTATCACCAGTTACAATAGTTTTACCCGGCAATTTATCCTCTTGCTTCTTTTTCTTTGGATAGTGTGATTTTTAGTGCCCCTTCTCTTTACAGTAATTGCAAAACTCATTAAATTTTGAACCCTTAGAAGCTGGTTTCTTGGGTTTATTCTTCCCCGACTTTCCATGTCCGGTCCCGCTGTTTACCAGCCCAACAACCTGATTATCTGCACCTGTACCAGCCTCCTTATGACGCAACTCTCTAGAATGAAGAGAAGATCTAACCTCCTCTAGAGAAATAATATCATTACCAATAATAAATGATTGCCCAGAATTCTCACATGATAATGGTAAAGAGTTAAAGCAACATCTTCATCTTCAACTTTAACATCAATATTACGCAATTCTAATAAGATTATGTTTAATTGATCTAAGTGATCTCGAAGAGGCATACCTTCCTGCATTCGCAAACTAAACAGATGTTGCTTCAGATGCAACTTATTTATTAAATACTTTGTCATGTAGAGACTTTTAAGCTTCAAGCATAAACCAGACGCGGTATCCTCCTCTACGATTTCAGTAATAATATCAGGCATAACAGAATTGTTAAGTGGGCCTTTTTCTTCGAGACTAACTATCTCAGCTTCCAGAAGCAGCCGATTTCGTGTTCAACGGTGCCCAGAGCCCCTGTTACTTTAATAAGGCACACATTTTGATTTGCCATAGACTGAAACTGTTTCTCCAAGTAAATTTACCAATCTTCGCGTTAATACCAGTTTGTTATAACGTAAGTAAGAAAGATTGAATATAAAGATAGAACAAATAGGCAAAAAATTCAAACCCCCGAAGTCCCAGCATTTGGGGCATATACCAATTCAAGGCATATTCTAACATAAGGTTAATTCCGATCACACAACACCCATGTTGTAGCAACCCCCTATTTAAGCCTTCCGGCTTTAATACGATGAGTAACATCTGCAATAATATCCCTACTATTTTCTATTACCGAACCTAGGTACTTAAACGAACTCGGTGTTCAACAATACAAACATCAACATCCGCCTCATTAATTCCCCGCTAAAATTTGCCCACATGTACTCAATCTTAGAATGGCTCAAACACAAACACTTTACCTCCAATAATTCACACCACCGCTCTAAGTGTACATTAACATCACTCCTGATTATCAATAGTATGTCATCAACAAAAAGCATACACAAGGTCACAGTGGTTTGAATTTCGTGGGTGAGCACATCCAAAATAACGATGAATAACAATTGACTTTACACCGATCCTTGATGTAGGCCGGCCTCCACTGGGAAAATGTTAATATCTCCTATTGGCATTCTAACACATGTTCCCCCCACCGAATACATATCTTGTATCGTGCGTATATATATATATATATATTTGTGGAGCCCCTTTAGCTTCTAAACATTTCCAAATAACCGTTATCGGTATGTTATCGTAAACTTTTTCAAGATCGATAAACACCAGATGAAGATCTTTACGACGTTCCCGATATTTTTTCATGAGACATCGAATTAGATAAATGGCCTCAATTGTTGATCGCCAAGCATGAATCAAAATCGATTAGTCAAGATATCAACAACCCTTTAAATTCTCAACTCAATAACACGCTCCCAAAGTTTCATTTTATGATTAAGATAATTATATTAAAAAAAATTATTTTATTAAATTTAAGTAAAAAAATCTGATTTATAAGTACAATTATTCATATAATTTTAATTTATAAGTATTTATCTAAGTATCACGTTTAAACTTTTTTCAAGTAATAAATTATTTATTTTAATATAAATCATTAATTTATTTTAAATAATAACTTAGTTATTTTAAGTAATAAGTTATTTATTGTAAGAATGGCGGAATTTCCCAAACTACGGACAACATGGGCAACATCACTTACCGACTAGATTTATTAATTAAATGATAAAGCAGACAGGGGGCAGGGGAAACACTGAACAAATGTGTACATAGTGCTGTATTATGTTTGTAATGCCATGTACAGTAAATCTAAATTCCGCGGGGTTTTAACGCGGCGTTAGTTTTGGCTTTTTCAGCCCTTCCTGTCTCCAACACAACGATCATGCGATGGGGGATACGTAGTATATTCTTTCATATTACAACCCTGTCCTGTTTAACACTTTGCAACCCCTTCTCTCAGCTTTATTATTTGCAACCCTTTCACTTAACTCTAAACTCCTGTCCTGATCATAATATATGTATGTATGTATGTATGTATTTGTTCAACCCTGTCCTGTAAATATATGTACACAGATACAAGATTTCGATATTTAAACAAGAAAAAAAGCTAGTTAAGACAGGGGAGAGAGCAATGAAGAAATATTATGTATCAGCAAGAGGTATTAAGAGATTGAATATATCCAGAGGCAGTGCTGGTTTGTGGGGAGTTATGAGGGGGGTGGCGAAAACCCGGTTTTCTCAGCGACCAGTAATGTTGCCCATTGTGTTGATACTTGCCATCCTCTTGCCTCTTTTGTTCCTCAGACTTGCTTTCTTCATTTTACAATCTGCCTCTCTTTGCTCCTCCTCCTCCTCTCTTGGTAACATTTTCTTTTTATCTTTTGTCGTCCTGTCCTGTGCTTAATTTTTTAAAAATTTATAAAAAAAAATAAAATTGATCTATGATGAATGATAATTTCTGTGTTGTTACTTTACATTGTTGCTCGTTTCCTAGTTTTTTGCTCATATTTTTTTTTTTATTTAAAATTTTTGTGTTTCTTCCTTCTGGTCCTTGTGGGCTATATATGATTATGTAGATTGTATGGGACCCAAGCTTTTCGGTGGGAGTGATTCATCACGGGTAAGTCTCGTATTGATGTTGGAAGTACATTTTTAGTTAATGAATGGAAATTTCAAGTTCTAAAGTTTACAGAATTTACCAACTTCTTGAAGCAATTAAGTTTAGTATATAGTTTTTGATATTTTGTTTTTCCAGTTAAATTAAGTTGACAGGTGAAATAGTCCTTTGGTTTTGGTTTAAGGGATGAGTAACTGTAATCCGACTATGCGGTAGTTATTTGAAGTTTGTGACAAGGTCCTTTACTCATGCCGCAAATATGTACTTCACCATCACCAAATTAAAATGTACGTAGATTTACCTTTGAATTATATTGTTCTTCAACCACATGAACTCATAACTTGAACAAGTAGAAAATTAAGGAAATTTTTCTAGTAAGATCTGCGAATATGTCGGTAAAGAATTATGCCCTGTTAGTTGTAGGATTATAAATTTGTCCTGTTTTAGTGAACTTAATCTCAGTTGCGATATAAGGTTAGTGCGTAATTTTGAACTTTAGAGGATACAGTTTAGTGTTACAATGGATGTGGTTTCTTTCTCCTTTTCACCTTAAATTGAGGATAATTAGTGGTCTGAACGTTGGGAACTCTATCACTATCTTATCATTAAACACCACTTTATATTTGAGCTCTTCTGGTCCCTTCTTTCTGTGATTATATTTACATACTACAAGTGTAATTGATGCTCTATACTAGCATATGTACTTCTCATTTATATCTTAAATTCTTAATATGATTTCCATCAAAAGAGGACCCCATCACCCAAATTATAAATGCCTCTAATTTGCAACATGACACGAGAATTGGCCTTTACATGTGAACTTTGTCCTACTTAAGATATTTTTTAGGCGATGAAGATTGATTTGTTTTCATTTATTGTGGGTGATGCGGTGTCATTACCATGTAGCTCACGGAACAGCTGAAGAAGGCATTACTAGAAGCAAACGATGGCCATGAAGTAGTAGAACGAAAATTTGGGGTTTCCCCAGAGTCATTTAGTGATCTAATCAAAGATGGTATGTCAAGTAGACAAGACATTAGAGCCTTCACTTTCAGGACCAAGGCAATGGTAATGTCAAGTTGTATTTCTCTTAATAATGTCTTTTTAACATGATTTTTTATGCTTCCCTTGCTTTTGGGTTCATGATAAACATTGGAATTGATATTAGAACATGATATCAAAAGTAAAAAAAGGGAATATATTTTGCTATTATAGTTCCTTTGATGAAAAGGTGAGAAAATACTCCTACTTTCATTCCCCTTGTAAAATTAAGTACTCAACTCAAGTTGAATACACCATAACAAAACATTTTAATTATGCAGGGGGGGGTGATTTTTTGCAGAAAAGGCCTATAAGGTCAATCGCTTTTGTGTTCCAAATTGTTTTGGCCTTTTTAGTTAATGTGATCCTGGTTGTGTTACTTTATCAGGGAACATATATATCGAGTTCTCTAAAGAGTGTTTGTTAACATTAAGTTCTAATCACATTCTCTTTGTGTTTGATTGGTAATGTCAAAGAATAAAACCCTCCCTGTTTGCCCCCTTCCCACTAAGGCTCCTTCCTGATAGTTTGTTTCTGAAATATGTCTACTGTTTTGTATGTTTTTTCTGTCATTTAGTTTGGTTTAGAGCCACATTGCAAATAAATGACAGACATGGTAGGTACTGTATAAGGCACGAATGCTGTCATACTCATTACAGGATTGACCTTTATTGCGCATGTGTTTCAGATGGCAAGTGTATATATTTCAAGATGTAAGGCAGAGAAATTGCCGCATCTTAGAAGAGTCTAAAAATCCAAGTAATATGATGTTCTTAAATCTAACTGTAACATCACTGCACCATCCAAGCATACATTAATTGGTTGTCAAACAGTTCTGTAGTCGATAGTAGTTACAATCTGTCTTCAGAATGGAAATTTTGGACAGAGTTCATACAATCTTACCTCTAAATGAAATGAATGCACAGAGATTATATCTGTTAACTAATCAAATCTTGTTGAGGCATATGCAAAAATTTGCAGTGATCAAAATATTGCAACTTTTGACTGCCTTCGACCAGGATCACAA
This sequence comes from Apium graveolens, assembly GCF_009905375.1. Taxonomy (NCBI): domain Eukaryota; kingdom Viridiplantae; phylum Streptophyta; class Magnoliopsida; order Apiales; family Apiaceae; genus Apium; species Apium graveolens. Next base: position 26,667,899 of record NC_133657.1, on the reverse strand, counting down.
ATATGTTGACAAAAATGTGAAGGATTTACATTGTTTCCTCTTTGAGGCAAGGATAACGTTACTTTGATCAATACTTATTCTTTGACGTCCTCGAAATTTTAAAGGCTTAATATTCTTGTCTACCTTCAAATGCAATTTTCATAAAAAGTATATCAGTTTATGAAAAATTAGATTAGAGACTGCGTTTTTAAAGGTCTTCATTTATATAGTAGAAAAATTTAATACATTCTTAATTTGCAGCCTGCAAGTCATGATGGCAGACCAGAAGTATGTTATCAAGTTAATTCTGTTTGGAGCGCACTAATCTTTTCTTTAAGCAGATAGCGAGTATGGAGCACAAAGTTCGGTCAGCTAGGAGACATGAGTTTATCTACTGGCATTTAGCTTCTCATGGTGTGCCCAAAAGCCTGCACTGCCTTCACCTGACCTTAGCTGAAGAGTATGCTGTAAATGCCATAGCACGGTCTAGCTTACCTTCACCTGAATATGTGTCTAGGCTCAGTGACCCATCATTCTATCATATTGTTCTCTTGACAGACAATGTGGTTGCTGCCTCTGTTTCCATCACTTCTGCCATAAAAAATTCTGTCAGCCCTGAGAAAATGGTGTTCCATCTAGTGACAAATAAAAAAACTTACACTTCAATGCATGCATGGTTTGCAAAATTTCCCATCAAATCTGCCGTTTTAGAAGTTAAAGGATTGCATCAGTACGACTGGTCTCATGAGGTAAATTATGGGGTGAAGGTGATGCTAGAGATTCATCACCTGATTTGGAGACATGCATACAAGAATTTGAAGGAAGGCTTTAATACCGTGGGAAATCATGAGAGGAAATTAAAGGTTATAAGCCCAAGATGTATTTCCCTTCTGAATCATCTCCGAATATATGCCCCTGAGGTAATTAAAATATCTCTTGAGCTATGCAGATGGATTAATGGAGTAGTTGATTGTTTTTTTTTTAAAACAAAATAATGTGTTTGTTTTTAATGCGATCCAGCTGTTTCCAGATCTAAACAAGATAATTTTTTTGGACGATGATGTAGTTGTACAACATGACTTATCATCTCTATGGCAAGTGGATCTCAACAGAAAGGTTGTTGGTGCAGTTTTTGACTCAGGGTGTGGACTTGATTGTTGTCCGGGAAGACAGTACAAGGATTACTTCAATTTTTCAAACTCGTTTATATCTTCTAACTTTAATGAGGACCAATGTGGATGGTTGTATGGGATGAATGTTTTTAATCTTGAAGCTTGGAGGAGCACAAATATCACTGCGACTTACCATCACTGGCTTAAGTTTGTAAGTATTTATCTTATATACCTGATCTACATAAGCTTATTTATGGGGAGCAAAATGAAAGGGTCATTTATTGGATCATATATAGAAGGGTCTAAAATAAAATTCTTAGATGATTACTGAGATGCTAAATTTATGGACATGAATGTTTGCCTTGATACTTTGAGATAGGGACATGTTTTCCGCAGCAGTGAGTAGAAAAGACATCTTTTGAATTAATGATCCTTAAAAATACTTTGGTAGCCTCTTTCAGAATATAATTTTTTTAAATGTTTTCAGTAGTTGTGATTTCCTTGGCTTGTTTTGCAGAACCTCCACTCTGGCTTGGATCTATGGAATCCTGGAGCACTACCTCCCGCTTTGCTTGCATTCAGTGGTCTTGTACATCCAATTCACTCTTCATGGCACTTGGCAAGCTTAGGCTATCGATTCCCTCAAGTTGGCTTAGAGACATTTAAAGCTGCAGCTGTTTTACATTACAGTGGACCGGCAAAGCCATGGCTCGAGATTGGGGATCCTGAGGTACGAAGCTTATGGACTAGACATCTAAATTACTCAAATGAAATTTTTAGAAAATGTAAAGTCGTTGAGTGAAAGAACAAAGTCTTATGCTCCGTTTAGCTGAATGGAAAAATAAATGGCCAGTTTTTTTAACCATCTGGGGGATATTGTTCAGAATATTCTTTCGTTCCTACCTTCTACTCATATCCTTCAGAAACCATGTCACGGAAAAAGATTATGAACCAGAGAGAAGAAGGTTTAAGCTTCAGTCTCTGATTGATCACAGTCCTGAAGCTTTCAATAAAGATTATGCAAGTGATATATATGTCTGGAAACATATACTAACAATTACAGAAAAAGAGAACCTTGAGAGTTATGTGCAGGGTTTTGACCTTTACAAGAACTAGGATTATAGTAATAGCGGTCATTAGTATATGAATATGTTATATGTTGAAAAAATGTAGTTAGATTTCTACTATTACTTTGTCTTCATACATTCGTTTGCTTCAGTAGTTCATATATTATGGTATTTAAACATTCCATTGAGCGTAATGAGTCGCTATTTATATTTCCGTTGCTTATTGTCTCTCTCGATTAAATCACACAATGCCCTAATCTTCTAACTAATTTAAGGATACTAAACATTATAAAATCAATTCTAGTTTGGCAACTGGAAAGATTATGAAATAGAGTACTCATGTTATGTTTCCTGTACATATTCTCTTTCAACATATTCTTCTGTGCTACTGTATGAATAATCTAGAAATCACTAGGGATAGAAAAATTGCTTATTAATTATAAATTCAAAGCAACCAAGTCTTAAGTGATGCATTAGTTAATGGACTTCAATAGAGGCATGGCAAAGGCTCCTGCCCAATTGAAAAGGCTGCAATCACAAAATAAAAGTCTGTTACACAGGAGTACTTGGGGCACACTTTGTACAGGACCTGTGCTATAACAAGAACACATAAAATCATTATACTCGTACATGAATCGAAGCTGAAGGTCCTCATTATAGTAAAGCCTTAAATCAATATGTTATTACAAAATTATAACTCATTGTAATAAGCAACGATAGAACCATAAGCAGAACCACCAGATCATGCGTGGACTAAGCCTTCAGGTGTTAATTACCTGCACCCAATATATATATTTATGCATTAAATATCTTACTGGAGATGATTAATCTAGAGTAATATATATACACTGGAACTGCCAATATGTAAACTCTTCAAGAGACAACATAAATGTATGGCAGTGTCTTAAAAGCATGCCAATTTGTCATATATATATATATATATATATATATATATATATATCTTACACAAGTTGGAGAGGAACTGTTTGATCCTGGCAAGAGTAATTGTCCTCATGATGATTAGGCTGCAGGAGGTTAACGGGAAGGAAGTCGCGAGCATCATGGTTGTAAGCTGGATGTGAATCAGGAGCCATTGATTGCTGGTGGTTGTATGGATGATGGGAAGATCCTCCTCCTGGCATCAAACTCATGTGTTGTTGGACTCTCTCGTTCTCAGATATCTGCATAATTCGATTTCAAATAAATAATTTACTACAACATATAAACCACCACATCAACACTCACACTCACACTATAATCTCAGACATATTATAAGTGAGGTTGACCTTTGCTCTTAGGTACATGTTAGCATGCTGCAACTCAATCTCCTGCATAAATAGAATTGTGCATTTACTATATAATCATTGTCATCCGATTGAGGCTATATAGTAAGTATACTGTAACCTAAGAATATCTGCACACAGCATTAAATACAGTGCAATCATACAAACATGTTAGGTGTACTGATTAAGTGATGTAATATTTATAAGTAGCGCAAAAACTTAGAAAATATGGTAACTCTGATCACAGAAAGTTTATAAACGAATGATTTAAGATGTTAATTACTTGGAAGTTGGCAAGTAAGAGAGAGAGTAGGGATTAGTAGTTAATTACCCTCTTCTGCATCAGTTCAATTTCAGCAAATAATGTCTCGTTCTGGTAATTTGAAAAGAGAAAAGAGAGGTTATGTATCAGAAAATATAGTAGTTAATGTAATATATGCATGTTCCATCAGCATTATTAAAAAACCAAAATAAAGATAGAAGCAGGAGCAATGTATCAACTCAGCTTAATTATAGTACATGTATGATGCAATAATAGTAACAGGATGCGGTAAAATTACCTTCCTTGATCGAATTTTACTAATGGCTTTCTCCAATTTTCCCTCAAGATTCTTGAGTTCCTTGAAGGTCAAAGAGCCAAGGCCCTCCCCAACTATGTTCCTACATGTGTGTGTGTATATATATATATAAAACATTTAACCGTAAATATTAGCACATAACATTGTGTCCAGAAAGGAACCGTGTCCTTGTGTGCATATGTAATGGAGAAGTATATATTTTACCTGTTTGAATTTTGTAAAGCCTTGATTTCACGCCGGAGTTTGGAGGCTTCTTGCTGGTAAAACTGAATTAGCAAAAGACTGCACTTAATGAGACTTGATGATCCCCTTATTATTATTATTATTATAACGGGAGTGGTGTAAAGAGTATAAGAGGTTGTTTGAGTATTTATTTACCAAATTTTAGATGAGCTGCTTAGTTAATACGACTCGATTTAGCCAGAGAGAAGGATTCCAGTCCCTCAACCTTAATTTTTTATACTTTTTATAAAAACAAGTACCTAGCTCTTTCTTTAAAATAAGTTAAATAAAAGAGATAATTGCATTTTTCCTTGGGAAGGGGAAAAAAAATTCAGCTTAAAAAGATAATTAACAAATATTTTATATATTTTAAATTGTATTAAAAATTGAATTATGTATATTTATTATATTTTTGAATTTTTGAGTCATACTAGTAAAATAAAAATTTCAGCTCGAAAAAATAATTAACAAATATTTTATATATTTTAAATTGTATTAAAAATTGAATTATATATATATATATATTATATTTTTGAATTTTTGAGACATACTAGTATTTCAATTTCAATTTTTATTACATGGTGTTATTTCCAAAATTTATAATTTCACTAAAATTAATTTTTACAATATAAATTTATACATTAATTTTAATTTTAATTAAATCTACTGCATTACTTTTTTTTTAATAATGTGACGTTATTATTATTTTAGTGTGTATTTAAGGGGGAATTCATTATTATAAATATTTTTAGCTTTTTTCGAATTATAACTACTAAATTTATTTATATTTTATATTAAAATTCATATATTACCCATCATTATTTTAGTTGTAACTATCAAAAGGGTATTTTTTTCCGGCGAACTGAAAGTTGGGGTTACAAACCGTAATTTCTGAAAATAAGTATAAAATATTGAATTTTGATCAAAACTAAAGGATGCAAAATATAATTCTTACTATCAAATAATTAGATATATTTTTATTCGTTAATTTGTATTACTATTTCAACATCACTACATCAAGAGAATAAAGATATTTAAAATATATACACTTTAATAGAAAGAATGATTAATCTTAAAATACCGACATAAACTCAAAAAATTCAATTAAAAGATGCATTTACTTGTAATCAACATGTACTTGATGGTTGTCAAAAACAAAAAATGTAGTTGATCATTGGACTATTTCACGTACGTGTGTACGTGTACTGCAATAAGTGACGATATTCTAAATTATCGTATATATATACACACGTTAACAGAAAAGATGTGATTAGGTTTGAAATCCAACACAAACTCAAAGATTTCAATTTCAAGATACCTATACTAATGATTGGTGTGTACCTGAGTGTTAGCTTCAGAAACAGATCCTACATTTGAGGTATCAGCACATGTTTTCTTGTACCTATCGATGGTTGATCTTACGCTGCAAATGTGAAATTAACAGAATTATAATCAATATATATATAGCTAGAATTGAAGTACTGACCTTCTTGAAATGCTGAATTAATGTGTATATTTAATTAATGATGTAATTCTAGTGAAAACAATTTTTATGTGAAAACAAAGAGACCAATTTATCAATTATTATGCTCGCACTTTTTAAAAAGTGCAGAATAAATATTATGCACATATTGTTAGGGGAGTACACATGAATATACAATCAAATAAACAATACAAAAAACACATACAAGTGACACGGAAAAATCCATGTCCAAACTTGTATTATTATTTCAAACAATTATCAATAATACAATCAATCTCTTCAAACAGTATTCACTAAAGCGATATTTAAGTCAAACAATACTCAAACATACATCAAAACAATAACATAACTATGTATATATAGTCATCACAAACTTGGCCAACAAGACATACATAATCTAATTATAATAGTAATTGTTCACCCATACAATTATTACCCATTCCCATGTTAATAATAATAATTGTCAACACATATAATTATTACCCAACTCAATTATGATAATAATTATCTACCCATACAATTATGTTTTCTATCACCAAACCCATACTACCTATTGGGTTTAACCCCAACAACCCTCCCTTCAACCCAATATGGTTTCATGCACAACCGAATTAACGGTGACCATCAAGTCATCGACATCGATCCGCCAATACTTCCCCTTAATAATAACCCCTCCCTTTAGTGCAAAAAGATTTCTCTTACCTTTTCGATCTTTGAGTATCTCTAAATCTCCTTTAGTGATTTTCAACATATTGTTCTTCATCATAACAGTATATCCCAAATCAACTAATTTACCCAACAAAATTAGATTTCGATTTAACTTCGGTATGTATCTTACTTGAGTTAACTTCTGAACACAACCATTGTGACGTTTCATTGTTACCTCACCAATGCCAGCAACCTTTACCGTTTTACTGTTCGGTAAAGTTACCATCTTTCCCTCACACTTTTTGTAGGTAGATAACCACTCCCTCCTACCACATATGTGATGAGAACATCCCGTACCAAGCACCCATTCTTTTTTTGATCCCTTCCCTTCTTGAACCAAAAGACATCTTCATCAGCTTCCACAAGTGAAACACTACTCCTTCCTCGATTTTTCTTCTACTTTCTGAAGTCTTATCTTTCCTTTGGACACATAAATTGTATATGGCCCAATTTCTCACAATAAAAACACTTGATATTAGTGTCATGTTTCTTAACATACTTCTTTTCCGTGTCACGCGCACGTATCACGAATGCACTTCCATCAGATATGTCACTTGATTCTTGTTTCATCAATCTTTCGGCCTCCAAAATATCAACAATAGTCTCATCTAAATCTAACTCAATAAAGAAGTCATCACAGTATTATACTTCTTCGGTAGAGACACTAGTAGTAAAATAACTTTGTCCTCATCCTTCAATTTTTCATCTAAATTATTCAGTTGGTTGATTAAGCCATTAAAACGATTCAGATGATCTCTTAAATCTCCGTCTTCTTCCATCTTGAGCCCGAACAAATCTTTCTTGAGAAATAACTAGTTGGCCAAAGACTTTGAGTGATAAGTCTTCGTTAACTTCTCCCATAAATTCTTGGGATTGTCCTCTTCAAGAACATCATACTTTATTTCCGCTACAAGGGCCAACCGGATCGTTGATGCTGCACGTAACTTCATGTCTCCCCCCTTTGTATCATCAACTTCAGTAGGCTTTTTCACTCCGAGAGTCGCATATAACTCTCGTTGAATTAACAGATCTTTCACCGTGCTTTACCACAAGGTAAAATTATTTCTTCCATTAAACAATTCAATCTCAAATCCCCCAACCTTCTCCATCATGAACCTTGGCTCTTGATTCCACTTTGTTAGGCGGAATACACACAAAATATACAACCAACCAAACAATACAAAATACACACACAATATGTGATGCGGAAAAACTCACGTCCCAACTTGTATTATTAATCCAAACAATTATCAATAATACAATCAATCTCTCCAAACGGTATTCACTCAAGCGATACTTAAGTCAAACAATACTCAAGCATAAATCAAAATAATAACATGACTATGTATATATAGTCATCACAAACTTAGCCAACATGACAATACCTAATCTGATTACAATAATAATTATCTACCTATACAATTAGTACCCATTCCCATTATAATAATAATTATCAACATATACAATTATTACCCAACTCAATTATGATAATAATTGTCTACCCATACAATTATTACCCAAACCAATTATGTTTTCTATCACCAAACCCATAATATCTATTGGGTTTAACCCCACCACATATTTCACCTAAAAGTTTTTTTTCATAAAGCAGAGTGTGATCAAAATTATTAATTAGCACTAGTTTAAAACTCATGCGATATACGGGTTCCCGTTAATAATTTCATATTTTTATTTATAGATTATATAATTTTATTTGAATTTTAATATAAATAACTAAATATAATAATTTTAAGTTAATATCAAATGGTACAGTATATGATTGATAAGATTTGAACCATTAACCTTATTTATAAACAATAATTAAATATTTGATGGTGGAGGGATTCGAATCTATGAATTTGCACTACAAGAAAAACGGCTAAATACAACTGGTCCAAAATCGGTCGCATTTAGCTAAATATTAATATAAATGCTTGTTGTTGGTGAGATTCGTATCTAAAAATTTATTTTTAACTTTAGAAATAATAACATATATATTTGTTATTGGTGTGATTCGAATCTGTAAACTTGGGTGGTATATTATTTTAGTATTTGGATTTAACGGTAGGGATCATCTGATTTAGAGATCTAACCGTCGTGATTAAAAAGGATAACTAGGGATAGCAAACACGTTGGTCGAAACAGGTTTCGTAAAAATCAAAACCGAACCCGATTTTTTTTTGCTTAAACTGAACTCGAACCCGTAATAAACCCGGTTTGGTGAACCCGAATCTGAGCCAATCAGGTTTATTTTGGGTTCGAATTTAAACGAAACCTGAAACTAATAAATTATTCTCACTACAATCAAATCTCAATAATTAGAGAAGAAAATAGGTCGAAAAGCTTAATCTCCGTTCAAAAAAAGAATGAGAATATAAGAACAAATGAGAACTTTTTATGTACCACAAGAATATAAGAATTTGAAGTCATGATTGCAGTGAAAAATGAATGAATACATGATTACATTTTACAATAATACTAAGTTTATTTAAATCCATTAACTTTCCAAGGGCATACAAGGTCAACCTTGATCATATTGCTCTTACATACCTATTATATTTTTTAATAATATATTCAAGATAATTAACAAAGATAATACATAAAGATATATAATTTTTGATGAGCACGCATTTTATCTGAATATTGTCCCTGTATTTTGCGTATTTTATCCTAATTTGGATTTTTATTTAATAAATATTCATGCTTTATTGTAGATACCAAGGAGTTATATTAAAATAATACTTGGAATTATAAAATCAGATTTGGAGTTTAATTTGATTTAAAATCAGATTTTATGTGCTAGCTGCGCAGTCTACACTGTTTGTGCCATATATGGAGTTTTGGAAGTGTAATTATGACAATTTAATAGCCCATAAAAAACTTATGAGAAGAGCTTTATATCATATGTGATCTTGAATTTAAGATCCTCCCGAATCAGCCCAGAATCAGAGTCCAAAAGTCAACTACGAATTTTCACTTTCTTAGAATTCAATTCTAATTGGGAAATCTGCTTATATTTGCTTTAATTTATTAAAAAGACTTTTATTAGATACTCTCTCCATCTCATATTATGTGTCCTATTTTGACTATTATATAGTCAAGTTGACCATATTTTGACCAATAATTAAGACAAAGTAATGTATTATTTTTATAAATTGAAAAATATATTTTAAAGAGAATAAGATATATTTTCTAATAATATAAATTTTGACATTTATATATAAATATATATTAACTATAATTTGCGGTCAAAATTTAAATAATTTGACCATTTATTAGTCAAAACATGACACATTATATGAGATTGAGAGAGTATTATTACAGGAGATTAGATCAGGCCTAAAAGTTATCCTGGCATGAACATTACACTGTGATCTTGATGTAGTATTACACTGTTTAACTACTGACATGAACATATTAGGGTGAAGTAATATCCTGACTTAGCTTTTCATATCTAAAATTTATCCATATCTTTTTCCCATATTATTAATTAGTTAATTTAGTTATTAACTAGTTTAATTACATAAATCAAACTCATTCTTGTATTCTATAACTGAATTATTTGATATTAGTTGTGATTTACACGCATAGATATTCCGTGATAAATGATATCTGGTATTTATTATTATATTACTTGTTTGCAATTGTGTACACTTGCACATTAGTATTTTACGCAAATATATATGTATATACATACTTATTTATATAAATGTATGTATATATATATATCAGTATGGGTTTGGGATCGAATTCGAGTTCGGGGCGGTACGAAACGAGTTTCGAGTTTTTGAGTCGGGTTTGAAACAGTAAAATCATAAACCAAACCCGACCCAAAAATAGTCTAAGTTTAAAAATTAAACCCAAACGCAACCTAAACCTAAAATATGGGTTCGGTAAGATTCAATCAGATCGGGTATTGTTATGGATAAAAAACTAATATATATAATTGCTGTATTTATTACTAAGGTACGGGAGCTCAAGGCCTTTAATGGCTGCTCTCGTGTTTCGTAGCTTAACTATGCATTTACGAGATGCCTACGTTCCTCTGTGAATTAGAGAATCAAGCCAAAAAACATAGTTCTGATTTGTGGGGTGAGACCCCTTATATAGATGTGGGAGTCCTTGAATTGGACTTGGTATAGGAGACTTGGCGGCCAAGTTTCTGAATTAGGATAGACTTAGGAGTCCTAGGGAGTAGGAAGCTGATTCCTTATCCCATGAGGTTCCTTGGAGGCCAATCTACAAGGATTTATATCCCCACTAGGACTTATCTTAATAGCTGTTTTCTCCCTTATTTATTAATTACGAAATTAATAAATAATCAGGGTTTTTGGGCCTTCTTTGTTCCATCAGGCCTGATCTGGTCCATCAGGCCTGATCTGGTCCATCAGGCCAGATCAACATGTTAACCATTCTGGTCTGAATGTCATACATCTTCTTATTGGGCCTTGCAGCCCAAACTGTAATATTTAAGTAGGTAATCAGGATTTATTTATTCCTATCATTTGCCCCCCAACTTTTGGGAAACCGTATAAGATTTCGCGAAAGTTAAGTTCATTTATTCCCTTACAGGGTTTTGTTTTTTGTGTAAAGTGTGGAGTGACCTACACGTTTACAACAATATTTCCTTTTATTCAGGAATTATCTTAATTTCCAGGAATTTTTCCCTTAATTCCAGGATTTTTCTATAATTTTCTAGGATTTATCCTTAATTTTCTGGATTTTTCCCTAATTTTCCGGGATTTATCCTTAATTTTCTGGATTTTTCCCCAATTTTCTGGCTTAAAATCGATCAGGATGTATACAAAATCGATCAGGATTCCTGGTCGATTTTGATCAGGATCCTGATCGAACTAGCTCAGAAAGTAACACTCTGGTCGATTGGATCTTCGACCACGATCTATGCAGAATCGATCAGAACTCCTGATCGATTTCGATCAGGATTCTGATCGAACTAGCCTTCAAAGTGACATTCTAGTCGGTTGAACCTTCGACCAGGATCTGGGAAGAATCGACCAGGATTCCTGATCGATTTCGATCAGGATTCTGATCGAACTAGCCTTCAAAGTGACATTCTAGTCGGTTGAACCTTCGACCAGGATCTGGGCAGAATCGACCAGGATTCCTGATTGATTTCGATCAGGATTCTGATCGAACTAGGTGGCTTTCTACCGTTTTGATCGAATGAGGTATCGATCTGGATTCGGTTTTGTGTCGATCAGGACTCTGATCAAATTCAATAGATTTCTTCCCTTTTGTTCGAATGATATATCGATCTGGATCCTCTTTTGTGTCGATCAGGACTCTGATCGAACTTAGTGAACTTCTTTCCTTTTGTTCGAATGAGATATCGATCAGGATACTTTTTTGTGTCGATCAGGACTCTGATCGAACTTAGTGAACTTCTTTCCTTTTGTTCGAATGAGATATCGATCAGGATACTTTTTTTTTGTGTCGATCAGGACTCTGATCGAACCATCTTAAAATTCTGGTCGATTTTCGACCCTTCATTTTCCATGGGAGCTTCTAGATTATTCCTGATACTTCTTGTAGATGGGCTTTTTTAGGTTGGGCCTGACTAAATGGGCCTAAAAATGCCTCGTATTCTGAGCTTTTCACTTATATAAGTGTAGTGTGAAGTGAAAATCCTCACTTCACTTCACATTTCTCATACTTTCTCTCACAATTCTCTCTAGAGTTCTCCCTTTGAGAAGGCGATTTCCGACGACCTCAGCCACCGCAGCTCCACCTTTCTCAAGTTTTTCTAGGTTTCGAGCATTCAACCGAAGCATATCAATGGCGGATCGTGACTTGGCTCGTTTGCAGAAGATGAATGTTTCTAAGAGAGGTACAAACATTCAAATTCAATCTCCGTATACTTCCCTAATTGATATGATTAACTCTAGAGGTGATGAATATCCCTCTCTATGTGAGTTAGATTCGTATAACCATGGTAACACCTTTCATGAGTTAGATGGTAGAATCGAGTCCATGAACACCCTGTACAGACTTCCACCCCACCTTAGGATTACTCCAGCCGCCCCTGGGGATAGGACATGTAACTGGAAGGGGGATACCTTGTTTATTTATCGAGGAGCCCTGACCGCGGGCCTTAGGTTCCCATTCCATGAATTTATTCCTCGCTTACTCGCTGATGTAGAAATCAACCCTTGTCAACTCCCTCCTAACGCTTGGAGGAATATTATTTGTTTTATGGTCCTTTTTTCTTAGAAACAATTTTCCTCTTTCCGTAACTGTCTTTAGGAAAGTTTTCCAATTCTATAATAGTTCCATGAGTCAACCGGGTTGGGTTTTAATTCGTCAACGGCCCAAAATCCCCCATATCTTTGATAGTAATTCCATAGTTGAGAACAACACAAAATGGAGGGATGAGTTCGTTAGGCTGACCTGGGCCGGGGGTGATTGGGCCACACTCTTCCGTAGGCCCTTTTGCAAAGTGTCAGATGGGAGTCCAGGTAGCATCAGGTTATCTGATGAGGAGGAGGTGGCCTATCAAGCCTTAATTTCAGATGATGGGAAAACAGACACTTGGACCCTCTTAGAGGAGTTTTCCTTGAAGAAAGTTGGTCTCTCTCAGGCCAGTGATAAGGGTAAATTTATAACTGGATAGCTATTTTTCCTTCCCTTTAACTGTAATATTTTATCTCCTGCAATTTAATATTCCTTCTATCTTTTTCTTTCAGCTTGCGAGGCCATCAATAACGTCAACAGGCCCAAGGAAGGGGAGTCTGGGCGCCAGAAGAGGGCCAAGCTAAACAGGGACCCCAGGAGCAAGCCTGACGGTCCTTCTTTCCTTAAGCCCCACATCCCGATGGTCGAGCTGGGGGACGATGTGGATCCTCCACTTAAGGCACATTCCTTCAGTCCTAACTGGGGCTTCAGGAGGAGCGATACGGTGGTTGGATCCACCAAACATGCTAAGGATTGGTCTTACCATTCCATCACTCCCCACGATTTTACTGACATTGTTACGGGGAGTGATAGCGAGACTATTGAGCTTCTGGGTTCTCAAGCCCAAGCTGCGGTAACTTTCTTTTTTCTTTTTTTCTTTGAATTCCAACTTTCTCGTATTTCAACGAACTTGTGTTAACTCATATTTCTTTGCAGAGTAACACCTACTTCCAGGCGGCCCTCCATCAGGCTAGGTCCTGGAAGGGTAACTCTGATGGGTTTGAGAAGGAGATGAAGAAATGGGAGGAGAGAGCCAAGCACCTGGAGAAGAAGCTGGACACGAAGAATTAAGAGCTGGCTAAGGCTCATTCCGAGCTGGTGAAACTTAGGAGCAATAAGGATAAGCTCATTGATGACTACATGGATTCTGACAAGTTTAAGAATCTCATGGAGACTCATGATGAGGGTCTTTATTCCCTACAGTTTACTCAGGGATGGTATGCGGCCGTAAAGGCGGTTTCTGAGAGGCATCCGGGCTTAGTCGACCCTAAGGACTTTATAAGTCCTGAGAAGGCTGAGACGGAGAACAGCATATATGCCCTCTTCAATTCCCCTCAGCCAGATGATCGCATCTTTGATCCTAACACTGCTTCTCCTCCCGCTTCTCCTGCGAAGGATGCTGAAGGTGCTGATAAGGAGCAAGAGAATGAAGGCTCCCGCATGGAGGAGTAGTTTTTTCATTTTGTAATTTTATCCTTAACTTATGTCTGGACTTTTGTTTGTATCAAAACTTATTACCCTCCGGGGTTATTTTATATGCTACTTTCCTTATTCGCATCTTTCTCCTTTATCTTTCCGATACTTTAATATGCATTCAAACTTGAACTAATTGGCCACACAAGTACTTTCACAACTCAAACAGCCATAGGTTGAAATAATTTCGAACTCTTCAATTTGAAGTCTGGTTTTTCAAAACCTTACATAATATGGGTTCGACCCTTAACAATAATAACTTGACAATGTAAATTCTAATGGAATATAAAATCCTATGCAAGCAAAACTTCAAGGTGCTTTTAAACCTACTTGTCATCCAGACAAGTGAGAATCGTATTCAATTGCCCTACACATAGTAAACCTTCAGGTTTTGTGCATGCCAAGTTCTTGGGACTTCAAAACCATCCATTGTCTCCAGCTTGTAGGTTCCTCTACCTTGAACACTCTTGAATTTGTACGGCCCTTCCCAATTTGGGGCAAGCTTCCCTTTCTGTCCTACCCCAGAAGCTTCTATCTTCCTCAAGACTAGGTCACCTTGTTTAAAGAACCTTTCTTTATCCCTTAGGTTGTAGTAGAATGAAGCCTTCTTCTGATACTCTACTATCTTTGCATGTGCCCCATCTCGCACTTCATCGATTAAGTCCAGAGCCAACCTTTGTCCTTCCTCATTTTCCTCAGCATTGAAAGCCTGAATCCTTGGAGAAGAATGTGATATTTCCGCGGGAACAACTGCTTCTGCCCCATATGCCAACATGAAGGGGGTTGCTCCAGTAGTGACTCTACAGGTAGTCCTATAGGCCCATAATATTGGAAGTATCTCATCCACCCAATTATTTTTTGATTTCTCGATCCTCTTCTTTAGTCCATCCAAGATAATTCGATTTGCTACCTCCGCTTGCCCATTGGCTTGCGGGTGAGCCACAAAGGTAAACCGTAACTCAATTTCATTTTCTTCACAATACTTCTTAAATTCCTCGTTGTTAAACTGCGTTCCATTGTCGGTGACTAGGATACGGGGAATTCCATACCGGCACATAATATTTTCCCACAGGAATTGTGCAACCTGTTTAGTTGTGATCTTGGCCAAAGGTTTGGCTTCAATCCATTTGGTGAAATAATCAATGGCTACAATCAGGAACTTTCTTTGTGCCGTGGCCATGGGGAAAAGTCCTAGAATATCCATCCCCCACATAGCAAAGGGAATAGGCGAGTTGATAGAGGTCAACATCTCGGGGGGTTGTCTAACAACTGGTGCATACTTCTGACAGCGATCACACTCTTTCACATATTCTTTGGCATCAGCCATCATTTCTGGCCAATAGAAGCCTAAACGGGTTATCTTATGAGCCAAGGCCCTGCCCCCCAAGTGTTGCCCAAAAATACCTTCATGCACTTCCTCAAGAGCCAAGCGTGCCTCATCGGGCCTGAGACACCTCAAGTAAGGAACCACGAAAGATCTTTTATACAGAATCCCATCTATCAAAGAGTACCTTAGTGCTTGAACAGTTAACTTCCGTGCTTCAGTAGCATCGCTTGGCAACCAACCGGTTTGAATGTGAGCCTTGATGGGATCAATCCATGACGTCCCCAGGCCTATGAGAGCCACAAGCTTAACGTCTATGCTTCGTGTCTTCAAAACACGGAAGTACACACTTCCTGAACTTTCTTCTATCTCAGATGAAGCAAACTTTGATAACGCATCTGCCTTAGCATTTTCTTCCCTTGGAATGTGTTCAACATGTCATTCATTAATTGGGTCATCACATCCCTTACTAGGCGGACATACTTAGTCATCGTATCATTCCTTGCCTCAAATTCTCCCTTTACCTGGGATATGATCAGTTTCGAGTCTCCACGAACCTTTAAGTTTTTGACTCTAAGTGTCCCAGCTAGGCCAAGGCCAGCTATCAGGGCTTCATATTCTGCCTCATTGTTTGTGGTTGGGAATTCTAGCTTCATAGCATACTCAATTAATAACCCATCAGGGCTTTGCAATACCAATCCTACTCCACTGGAGTTTATTTTTGATGCTCCATCAAAATAGAGAACCCAAAACTCTTTCTCTTTATCATCCTTCTCTCTGTCCCCATTATCGACTCTCTTATCTTGCGGTATGGTATCTTCCTGCCCCCGAGTTCTTGGTTGGGTATGGTACATTCCACCACGAAGTCAGCTAGCGCCTGGGCTTTTATTGCCGTTCGCGGCTTATACTTGAGATCGAACTCTCCCAGCTCTATTGCCCATTTAATCATTCTCCCACTTGCCTTGGGACTGTGAATGATATTTCTCAGTGGCTGATTTGTTAGCACCTCAATCTGATGAGCCTGAAAGTAAGGACGCAGTTTTCTCGAAGCCATTACCAAGGCTAGAGCAAATTTCTCAATAGTTGAATAATTCAATTCAGCACCATGCAGAATTTTGCTGACATAATATATGGGTTTCTGGACTTTCAGCTCCTCCTTAACCAACACCGCGCTCAAGGTGCTCTCTGAAACAGCCAAGTACAAGAATAAAACTTCATTCAAAGATGGTTTGGCCAACAACGGGGCCTGAGCCATATATTTCTTTAACTCTTCGAATGCCTTCTGGTTTTCCTCATTCCATACAAAGTCCTTGATGTTCTTTAGTGACTTGAAGAATGACAGACACTTGTCTCTTGACTTAGAGATGAATCGTCCTAGCGCAGTAACCTTTCCTGTGAGCTTCTGAACATCCTTGACGGTTTTTGGTGGTTCCATGTCTAGGATTGCCTTTATTTTGTCGGGGTTAGTCTCTATCCCCCTCTTGGAGACCATCAATCCCAAAAATTTTCCAGATCCTACTCCGAAAGCACATTTTGTAGGGTTTAACATCATCTTATGGTACCTCAGAACCTCAAAAGCTTCCCTCAAATGGGTTATATAATTTGTCTTTGCTAGACTCTTGACTAACATGTCATCAACATAGACTTCCATAGTCTTACCAATAAGGTCCTTAAAAATTTTATTTACCAACCATTGATAGGTGGCTCCTGCATTCTTAAGACCAAATGCCATAACAAGATAACAATAAACACCAAAGTCAGTGATGAATGATACCTTTGGAATGTCATCCTTATGCATTTTGATCTGGTTGTATCCGCTAAATCCATCCATGAAACTCAGCATCTCATGCCCAGCAGTGGCATCAATCAAAGTATCAATTCTTGGCAACGAAAAACAGTCTTTAGGGCATGCATCATTCAGATCAGTGAAGTCTATACACATCCTCCACTTTCCATTAGCCTTCTTCACCATTACAGGGTTTGCTAACCACTCCGGAAATTGAATCTCCTCAATGAAACCAGCCTCTAAGAGCTTTTCTACTTCCTGTTTTATAGCCTCTTGTCTTTCTGGGGCAAAATTTCTTTTCTTTTGTTTCACTGTCTTCCGGCTTGGATCCACGTTTAACTTGTGAGTAATCAGCTCCGGGTCCATGCCTGGCATATCAGCTGTTGACCACACAAACACATCACTATTTTCTTGCAAAAATTTCACCAACTTCCCTCTAAGGGGCTCTTCTAATGTGGCTCCAATGAAAGTCATCCTCTCAGGATTCTCGGGGTCTAAAGGAACCGAAACCAAGTCTTCTGCTGGCTTTCCTCTCTTCTCATCATTTTCTCGGACATCTATATCTTCAATAGGAAGAACCTGCCCCGCGACTCCATCTGCCCTCAAAGAGGCCACATACAGCTTCTAGCCATTTTTTGATCTCCTCTCTCTTCTCCAATCTCGTTTCGGGTGGGAAACTTCATGACTGAATGGTAGGAAGAAGGGACTGCCTTGAAGGCATGTATCCCTTTTCTTCCCATGATAGCATTATATGTTGAACTAGCCTTTACTACCACAAAATCCAACATCTGCGTTGCTTGCCTTGGTTCCGTACCTTTGGTGGTTGGCAACTTGATTATCCCTTCTACAGGACATTTTACTCCAGCAAATCCATATATCAGCATGTCGGTTGGTGTCAACTGGGAGTCGTTATACCCCATCCTTAGAAAGGTGTCGTGGAGCAAGATATCCACAGAAGCACCATTATCCACAAGGACACTCTTAACCGGGCTATTTCCTATTATCGGTGTTATGACCAGCGGGTCGTCATGAGGAAACTTTACACCCTCTAGGTCAGAATCATCAAAAGCCAATGTGATTTCTGTCCTTGCCCTCTTCGGGGCTTCTCCAACAATATGCATAACCTCTCTGGTATATGCCTTTCTGGAATTTTTGGACAATCCAGCAGCAGTTGGACCCCCAAAGATCGTGTTTATCACAGGCCCTCGAGGTCGCGGCCCTCCAAAAATTACATTTATAACCGGCCCTCTAGGTTGGGGATTCCGCCCCTGATCGTCTTGGTCCCTCCTGCGATCTTCAAAGTTCTTCCTTCCATTATTATTCCTGTCCCCTCCTTCTCCAGTATACTTGTTCAATCTTCCTTTTCGAATCAAAAACTCAATTTTGTCTTTCAATTGCCTACACTCATCGGTGTCATGGCCAACATCTTTGTGAAATATGTAATACTTGCTCTTATCTAGTTTTGCGGGATCAGCCTGCAAGGGCTTAGGCCAGCGAATATCTCTATCTTTCTCAATCTCCATTAAAATCTGGCTTCTAGGAGCATTCAGCTTAGCATATTCAGTGAACTTTTGCCCAGGTCCTCCCTTCTTGGGGGTTGAATCAGAATTTTGTCCGGTTCTAGGATACTTGTCCTTAGCAATATATTCTAAATCAGTTTTCCGCTTCTTGTTTCCAGTGGGCTCATTACTTACTACGGTCTTCCTCATACTTTCTTCAACCTTGATATACTTCCCTGCCCTCTCTTGGAGCTGCAACATGCTTTCAGGGGGACGTTTGGCCAAGGACATCTTGAAAAACTCATCCCTAGTTCCTTGTTGCAGTGCTATCATGGCTACCTTATCATCAAGGTCCGGGACTTTTAAAGCCTCCTTTGTGAAACGATTCAGGTAATCTCTCAAGGATTCCTTAGCTCCCTGCACAATACTCATAAGAGATGCTGAACTTTTCTCATGGACTCTCCCACTGATGAACTGCTTAATAAAAGCCTGACTTAACTCTCTGAACGATCCAATAGAGTTTGGGGGTAAGCGACATCTTTGAGCCATACCCGACAGGGTTTGAGGGAAGGCCCGACACTTTATAGCATCATTCACGGGTTGCAGTAGCAGTGCATTAGAGAATGTCCCAACATGATTAGCGGGGTCTCCCGTGCCATTATAGGCTTTGATAGTGGGCATCTTGAATTTCCTTGAGATATGGGCATTCATTATCTCTTCAGTGAAGGGCGGAGTTGGATCATCAAGATCTCCAAGGGGAAGGAGATTGCTTGGATCAGTTCTTGGGACAACAGACCTTCTCCGTACCGGACCATCCAGGTCTATGACAGGAGGAGGATTTCTCCCCCTAGGAGGTATCTGGGGTCTGGTGGCCTGGTGAGCCTCCAAGTCACGCCTCAGCCTTTGGATCTCGGCTTCATGAGCCCTGATCCTTTCCTGCACTTCTTGGGGATTCGCCCCTTGGATGCTTTGAGGGCGTTGCCTTCCATCGGCCATCGGCTCTTTGTCAGGACGCCTCCTTCTTGGGGCCACTTCATCATCCGAAGATTCGGAGTCTCTCTCGGTGTAAGAACCAGAAAATTCCCGATCCTCGGGGATAGGAGCCAACCCTCGTATATAGGGGGCGATTGCCCTCGTGCTTCACTTCGCCCAGCATATCCACTTCCTTGAATAGTCGGGGGAGTCGTCCCTTGTGGCTGAGGTTGAGTTGCCCCTATCTGGGCTTCCGCTTGATTAGATGCATAAGTTGAGTGGGGAGGTATCTCCACGGTTGATGAAATCACCTGGGTTGTCCCCGATGATGTTCCTTCTTCCAGAGTTCTAATTATTCTCCGTGTTCTCATTATGGTTGTTGTTGTGCTTTCCCATAGACGGCGCCAAATGTTATGGATAAAAAACTAATATATATAATTATTGTATTTATTACTAAGGTACGGGAGCTCAAGGCCTTTAATGGCTGCCCTCGTGTTTCGTAGCTTAACTCTGCCTTTAGGAGATACCTACGTATCTCTGTGAATTAGATAATCAAGCCAAAAAAATGTAGTTCTGATTTGTGGGGTGAGACCCCTTATATATATGTGGGAGTCCTTGAATTGTACTTGGTATAAGAGACTTGGCGGCCAAGTCTCTGAATTAGGATAGACTTAGGAGTCCTAGGGAGTAGGAAGCTGATTCCTTATCCCATGAGGTTCCTTGGAGGCCAATCTACAAGGATTTATATCCCCACTGGGACTTATCTTAATAGCTGTTTTTCTCCCTTATTTATTAATTACGAAATTAATAAATAATCAGGGTTTTTGGGCCTTCTTTGTTCCATCAGGCCTGATCTGGTCCATCAGGCGTGATCAACATGTTAACCTTTCTGGTCTGAATGTCATACATCTTCTTATTGGGCCTTGCAGTCCAAACTGTAATATTTAATTAGGTAATCAGGATTTATTTATCCCTATCAGGTATCTAATGGTTCAGTTCCAATTTTCATTTCTTGGGATAACCTAAAATACGGTTAATCAAACTATAAATTATATCTCATTTTAATTATTATATTTTAATATAGATTAAATATCGATTTATAGCTTAATGATACATACATGTTGTAGGTATTTTTCTTTATTTTTATATATATGTGTGAAGATCATCGGTATTTAATACATGCTTTTAGATTTTACACGTTAACTAACTTAAAACATGCGCATATATATTTTTAACATTAGGTTGTTGATAGAACACACTAAATAAAGAATATTCATGATATTATTTTAATGATTATATTAAATATGAACAATTATATCTTGTTTTGCTTATTAAAAAATCATTTTATACTCCGCTTTAATTTTTGTGCATATTCTAATGTGTTTTGACTGATTAATTAAAATTATAATTTCTAAAACTACATAAATAATATTTCTAACTATATGGTCAAAATATATTAAAATACGTGTAAAAATCAAATATCATATAAAAAAAATAAAGGAAGTAGTAAGTATACATTAGTTTATGATGTACAGGTTCTTCAAAATAGGCAATTCGATGATTGTACATGTATAATTGTATATAACAATTCATAACGGAGAAATGAAAAAAACCTATCAATATTAGGAACCATGTTTAGTTTTCATTAATATTATATATATTTTTTGTATTATATGTAGGTATTTAATTTTATTCTTTGTACTGTATGTAAGTATATAGTTTAGGATTATTCCTTTTTCAAAATTAAACTAGAGCAGAAAATAGGTATAAAATATCAAATTATTTTGCAAAAAGACAATTTTTTTTGAATAAAAATATAAAAGTACCATTACTTTTAAAAATAAAAAACTTTTAAAAACACGGCTTGCAACTGCATTTGCAACATATCAACCAAACTTAACAAAATCAACAGCAAATATAACTTTAAAATAAATTAATTAACATAATTTTTGGTTACATTTGCTATCAAATTTTATCAGACGAATTTTGATTTGGTTATATATTTTGATGAATTGTTTAATGCTAACAAATTTCATTAGATTGTCCCAATCAAATCTTATTAAATTTACTCAACTTCCAGTTGAGTGTTGTCTCGTCTCCTCAATTGTTATTAGATTGTGGTGAAGTGTTTAATAATATAAATTGAATTCACGTATTTATGTGAATTTTTTTTAAAAAAAATAGTTGAGTTTGTTATTAATAATAGATACTATACGTTCGCTGATTAATTTATCGACAATAATATCTGCTTAATGGTACATATAAACATTTAACTACGATCAATTGAACATCATTATTTAATTTAAAATTACAGCAGAAAATAGACTTAGGTGTTAAATCAGTAGTAGCAGTGTAGGAGATAATCAGAGGGAAAATATATAAATAGATGATGTTAATTAAGGATAACAACTCATAAGACTCTCCATAATATTGTGGAAATAAAGTTTAAAGTCTTCACTAAATTTTAAGGTGGGGCCGTTAAGGTGCACTGTAGAGCACATGCCACCGTAAAGAAGGGGTGCAGGGGGTGTAAGCAGCAACCTTAATTTCCCCGAGACACTGATTGGCTGGTTCTGCCTTGGCAATACAAGATTCCAGAACATGTTTGACTCAGAAATCTCAGCTTCAAATACCATTACATTACAGTTTATCCCCGTCAGGCTATGTACCCAATTACACGCCAGGTAATACCCAATTTAAATCTTTACTACCTTGTCCTTGATTATGTCACTAAACCCTATATTGCTTTCCCATAAGCTCTAAAAAACCATATCTACATAAGTGAGTCTATAGATATATTACAGTTACATTTGTACAAAATTATAAAATCTAGTTTTAAGTATACATATCAATGTTTAGCTAGGTATTTTACATGTACATTTTGCATTTTGCTAAAATTGTAATACAAAATTATAAAATTTAGTTTTATGCTTGCATATGTCTAGTCAAAAGATGAGTAAATATTAGGGTTGTACATTCAATTCGCTCAACTATAGTAACCGCAACTATCATGAGTAAATGATCCGTATATTATGATTAATTGAAAAATGCGGACAGTCGTGAAAAAAATATAAATCGTCGTTAATTTACGATTTGATTACGTATTATTTTTTAAAAATTTGCAAAAAGTCAACCGCAACCGTCAACTGCATATTATATAAATTAATATTTTTATAATATAAATATAAATATATACATATATATATATATCAAATATACATGTGTATATCACACTTATTCTATTTACATTATATATAATTTTAATATGATTTTAAGTGGTAATGGATGTATTTTAAGTGATAGAAAATATAAAAGTAAGAAAATATTCTCTGTTCCTCTAGTCATTTCAAATGGTCAGAGAGGCCTGTAAGCTGTACGTACACACTTCCCCATGTATATATATGTAATTAGTAGGCAACAAAGTACAGAAACCTCATTGGCTCTCACCTCTCTCACTTTTTCTCTTCACTCTGTCACCTCATCTCTCACTTGTCTCCCTCTTTCTTTCTCAAGAATTGACTTCATCTCATCCCCCTTTCCTCTACACAACTTAAGCTTCCATAAATCCCCTTTCTTATCATTTTTTATTATATGACTTCAAACTCTCTTATTATGGTGACCAACATCTATAAGAACTGGGTACCCACCTTAGCTTTGAGTATTATGTACATAAATATGTATGTCTGTTATTTTTAGTTTATGTTAAAATAAAGAATAAACTATACAAATAATATTGTTGACATATGAAGGGGGTAGTTATATATTTGCACCATGCACCATTTAAATAAAATTTGGAATGAAATAAAGTAAGATCCAGGTCCCAAATAAGAACAATTGTGTCTGAAATTTCACAGTTAACATGACAAGAGATTCTAAGCTACTTAGCTATTCTGTTAAAACCCTAATCAAGCGCATATGTTACACATTTGTGGTAGTCCTGCCAAACAAGGTGTGTAAAATGGTTATTAGTTAAAAGAGTAAAAGTAGAAGTTTAAATAGAATTAAACCCTAATACTAATTCCATACCAATTTGGGTATTGCAACCCTAATTTGTGTAAGTAGCTTTTATATTGCTTCTCTTAAAGGCTCATTCATGACATGTCATAATCCATACGAAAATGGAGAAATATATGTGCATATACAGAATAAAGGAAACACAAGCATTGTAATAACTAAATCATCCACACGTTGCTTAACCTATTTTATGTATAAAATTTATGTAATTGCCAGATCTATGCCTGTTATATGAATAAGTGTGTATATATATATATATATATATATATATCTAAACAAAGAAGGAGCAGAAAATGGAAGATGAAGACTGAAAGCTCATAAAGGAAAGAAAAGCATAGTCGATTTTTGTTGAAAATACTCAACACTAAAAATCTTTAGCTAGAAGACGAGTATGATCTATTCAAATTTATGACGATCGATTAGACTGTCAATCAAATGTTGAAATAGTTTAGAGACTAAACTGACCTGTTATTAGCATATTCGTAAAGACGACCACGGCTGGAGAAGACGATGAGAGCAACTTCAGCATCACAAAGCACCGATAACTCATAGGCTTTTTTGAGCAAACCGTTACGGCGCTTGCAGAAAGTCACCTGTCGATTTGTTGTGTTCTCGATCCGCTTGATCTCGATCTTACCCCTACCAGCTCCCTCTTGTTGTTCTAGTTGTGGTTGTTGTTGTTGTGCTCTCCTAATTTGATTATTGGAGCTTTCAGGATCATCTTGATAGATATTAGAAAATTCCATAGCTGAATATAGCAAAACCAGTTAGATGAAATGATAAAGACTATAGATACGGATCATATCTGACAACCATATTTCTAAATACTACAACTATAAGCAAATCAGGAATTGTAACTACATAATTAGGTTTGCGTGAATTTTTGGTGATCCACTGGCTGCACTAACCTGGTAAGGAAAAGTACGATATATATGTTAGATAGGGAGGGGAAGATGATGAAAGTAATTAACAAAGTGTAAAGTAAAATGGCAGCTGTTTGTTGAATTATAGTCTATTATGTTCCACACTTTGCTTAATAGCTGGCTCTTCCATCTCAGCCTCCGTCTCTATCTCTGCGCACAGGAGAGTTTTGCAGAAAATAGAATTGTGTTGCTTTCATTCTTTGATATTTATAGATACAAAATAGACTTTCCAACTCACGCTATTATGCTCAGAATATAATTTTTATTTTTCCAGTATTGAGCATTACTAGCCCTCATTTCTTATTCATCTAAATTTAGATGCTCTATACTTGCAATGACGTCGTATTGTTGATATAACAGTTTTGTACACTGATTATCAATTGTGCTAAATAAATATAATATTTCTTGAATGTACAGTACTTTGTTGAATCTTTCAAATTTTAACATCCTAATACCTAATCTTTCCAAACACCTCATTAATATTTTTATCATTTTTTTTATTTTTATGAAATGACAAATATAGCATAATTATTACAAGAAACATAGATTTTTTCGACCATACAATACCAACAATATCATTATATGGAAAATAACGACCGACATTCACAATCAATCACAATTCATTAGAAAAACTAATAAACTAAAACAAAAAATTCTAAAATCTCTATTTCTCTCTAACGACTTTCTTTATAAAAATCTCTCTCTCACTCAAGTTAACATCTTCCACTCTCTAATTAACTTCGATGAGTATCTCTCTATCTCTCTAACAATATTATTTTTTCTCTCACTTTGTTAATTAGGTATATTATATGTCAATTTATTCTTTTAAAATTAGGGATTATATATATTAGTTTGGTGGGAGGAAATGAAATGAATCTATTTGATGAGAAATAATGAGAATGAGAATGATTTGAGAAAATTTGATAAAATGCAAATTTATTTATTTTATTTTATTGAGACCGAATTTTAATTTTGTAAAGTTTATTCATAATGACTTTGATTTTAAAAACTTGAGCACATATATTGTTGATATGTGGAATTAGTTGTTACTTATACTGTGTTTGTTATAAGAAATTCGCCTAAATTTGACTGACTTTTTTCGGTCGAATTTAGCTATTTCGACCGGAAGCGGTTGAATTTAGCTAAATTCGACCGAAAAAATTCGGTCGAACGAAAACTAATCGAAAATAACAAATACGGTTGAATTATCTGAATTCGACCGCTCTAAATTCAACCAAATAAATTCGACTAATTTTAGTTGTAATTTTTTACCAAATATTTTGAATAAAATGTCAATTTTTTGTCAAAAAATTCAAAAAAACCGCCAAAATACTAAATTCAACCAAATATGGCCGTCCCTAAATTCGAATCAATTTAATCGCAAATCAAATTCGACTAACTCGCCAGCAAGGGTTGGCTCAGTTAGTTAAAGAGAGGAAAACTATCCTCTTGGTCACAGGTTCGAATCCCACGGGAGGAGAATTTATGATTATGCCTCCTGAGCCAGAACCTGTCGCTTAAATGCAGTTTACCTTGGTTCACGTGGTTTGCAGGCTATTGCGTGAGCCCGTAGGGTTTACCCAGTGCGCACCCGAAGGGTAGCAAAATAAATTCGACTAACTCTGGTCAAATATAAATTCGACCTGATATGGTCGCCCTTAAATTCGACCGTATCTTGTTTGAATTTAAATTCAACCATATTTTGTTAAAAATAAATTCGACCAACTTTGGTCGATTTCAGTAGAAAAAAAATTATGTTTTCTGGTCGAATATAATATGCCACAAAATTCTTGTAAGCTATATTAGTCTAATTTCAGTCGTATTTAACATACCAAAGCTTGAATTTGCTACATGCTTATATTAATACCACTCACAACATCTCATTTTGCAATTATAATCTCCAAGTAAGCATTCACAATCTCAAGTGATAAAAACACTATAATAATCCAAGGCATTCATAAATGCTTAAAGTAAAAACAGGTAACCACTAGTTAGATTACAACTAATAAACCAAAAGCAATTTGCTAAATCACCAAATATTTTTCATTACATACACGACCTAATATTTTTCATTACATACTTGAACCGAAAGTTCCAAAGATAAGTTCAAAGTAAGGTAATAAGGCCTAAAGGAGAGGATACATCTGTGCGTGTGGATCTTCATCTTCGAAGTTGTCCGTTCCATCCACCATCACAGCTTTTGTGTCGTCTACCGTCGTAGCCTTCTCTACTGGACTCTCCTGGAAAATAAAGATTGGGTGAAAATAATTCATTTAAGTAATATTTCTTTACTAGATCAGCGATAGGTAAGTTTCTTTACTAAATTCAGAATACACATATAACAAACGCTTAAACCCAATTGTTCCAAACAACACAAACTGCAAAATCTCGTATCTGCATTACTAATAATCTCAAATTAATGGAGCAACAATTTAACCCAAATAACAGTTTTTTTGCTAAATAATACTTGCCAATATTTTGTTAACTGTTCACGTCATCTTTTGGTTTCTTGAAAGACGCCGAGGTCTGATTTTCTATTTAGCGACTTTCGTTTTCAACTATAATACATGTTACTTTTATACTAGCTTATTTAATAGCACTCGCCTAATAATATCATAATCATTTGAATAATATCACAATTTAATAACACTCGCCTAATAATATCGACATTCTAATCTCTCCCTAATATAAAACATTCAAATTACCAAAACAGAAATATGAAATCATGTAAACTTCATTCCATAACAGCAACAACCAACAAGAACATCAAAAATTCTAAAAAATCCTTTCAATTTATAAAGCGCATGAAAGGACAGTACACAAAAGGAACAGATAAAAAATAGGAGCTTCCGTAACAAGTGAGATATCAAAATACTTAGTGAATAGGTGTGTGGCGTAAATACCTCGCCGGTGCTCTACAAGAGAAACTCCAAGAGAAAAATAAAAAAAATAAAAAGGAAAACAACTGCATAAAAAACCAGCCTAACTCAAAAACCAAAATAAAGAAATCTAGAAAATAACCAAGAAACCTAACAAAAAGTAGCTACCAATTCCAGCCAAATTGACTTCAAAAATCCGCCAAAACCCTGCCAAGCAAAGAAACACTCCCCAGGGCATACACTAGACCATTACCGAAGCAGAACAGAAGGAAATGACCCCAGGCAAAACACACCCTCCCCTGCTTTAACATTTACACCACAAGACTTCACAAGAACCGAAACATGACCTTATACTAAACTGGTTTAGATTACAAGATGCTTAAAATAAATACACCACCTCAGTAACTTGATTCACACCCTCGCACCAAAAACCAGATAAAAGCAATGAAACCCAGAGCCTAACTTAATTAAGTGAAAACAAACACAGATAGACACATTTAATTGAACAAAAACAAATTTAATTGAACAAAATCAAGTCAATAATCTAAATCTATACTAGTATGAAGGGAGTGTCCGAGATCGCTAAATTAATAGTTAAAAAGAAAAATTGTTCCTCCATAATGATTTTATCATTGTCCTTCAACACTAGATAAAAGCATACTTTTAACTGCCTATGCATAATATGTTTGCAATACATGTTGACTCGGGTCTGAAAATGCAGTAACGGCTAAGTTTCACACATTCCCATCCAAAAGGATTGTTTCACCTCATACATAGGAAAGGACTGGACCATGTCCTTCAAATCATCTAAAACTTTTGCCATCCTCAAAAAAATCTCATCTAGAGCATTAGCTCGAGCTTGAGAATTTTTAGACGTTTCTCTGTTGATCCACTGTGATGCTTCCTCTACTCCAATAAGCTCTGGCAGCGTCTCGCGGGGATGAAAAAAGATGATCCCCTTGTTCGGGGGCTTAGCCTGAATCAACACTTCGAGTTCTTTCTTTCTCCGAATTTCTTTTCTGGTTCAAGAGGATGGCGGCTTATCACCAGGTGACAACTCAGGTGTAGATTCAGCTTAAGCAGCAAGGAAAGTTTTCATTTTTTCCTGAAATAAAAAAATAATACAAGTTATTATGAAACAAAAAAATGAACATGCTATTACATCTAATAGTTTTTATCTGTGTATCTGTAGATAAGTAAAATTAAACAAATAATACATTTATA
Organism: Apium graveolens; assembly: GCF_009905375.1. Lineage (NCBI taxonomy): Eukaryota > Viridiplantae > Streptophyta > Magnoliopsida > Apiales > Apiaceae > Apium > Apium graveolens. The sequence goes on along the minus strand of NC_133657.1, from coordinate 26,639,181 downwards.
TGATGTTGACATAAAATGAAACATTTAAACAGGCCAGATACATTTATATGTCAATACACTATGTATAATATATTTATACATTCTTAGTTCGCGTGGATATGATGTGGTAGCTTAATATGTGAAAACAACCACTTCAAATTTTCCTTTTCCTTCTAGAGGATACTTTTTTCCCATTTAAACTAACAAGCGTTGTTGATGAAGACGTTTAGATGTTGTAGCATTTTATCTGGAATGAGTACGATTGTTTTTTCTTGATTAGTTGTGTAATTAAGCTTCAGATTTTCGGACAGTATTACCAGGCATAATAACATCACAGTACCAAGTTAATGTACAATACATGTTATTGTTATTAAAATAATCAGATATCCGATATTATCAGTTGAAATCAGAAATTGGAGTGAAATTGAATATATTTAAATATGATTATAAATATTTATTAACAATATAGATTTATTCTGTCATAAATTTCATAATTATTCATATTTAAATAAATATGATATCTTAATCTTAATAATTTACTATATATCCTAGGAAAAAAACTCGTAATAATTAACAAAATTTAAAAAATTAAATTTACTGGATATCTTGTAAATAATAAATCAAAATTTTTTAGATTATTGCATACTATAAATCAGCCGCACATCCTGTGACGAGAACAAACAAAAAGAGGCTGACAAAGGATCTACAAAGGAATATTATTACACTAAACTAAAATATAACTTATTTCGACAGATCCAACTAAACATGAAAATTTAAAGAAGATACAATTTAAAATGTGTTCAACTATATAATGGCAATGAAATTAGCCTACATTCACAAAAATACTCAAATTGTCCTCATAAATCATTTGAATCAACCGTAAAAACAAGCAATATAACATAATTAACAAACACTATGAGATTCACTTCACTAAACACACATACACACAAAACATGAATCAACAATCAGAATAAGTTGAAATATCAAGATAAAATAAACATATCTAGTAAAATGGAATCGTATACAGTGTCCAGGAATTCCTGTTCACCAATTGGATCTTCGCGCCTTGCCTCTCTTTCAGCGTCTATTTCCTATAAGATAGGTAAAGACCCCATCATGTTTATAACATTTATTACCGGCAGTGAACTACCCAAATTGTTTGTGCCAACAACTTCTATAGAAGCCATTCATTTGTTAAAGAGTAAATGATATAAAGAAAATTGTAGATAGCTATTATACCAGTATCAGCTTTTAGAAATTGTATGGAGCTGAAAAGGATAAAATATCAATCCATATTTGTAGTAAAACCAACCAGTGTGATTTATGGATACAAAGCACTAGCAAACAGGAATGCATGTGTATGCATTTTCAGAAAGTTAGAACAAGTAAAATAAATTTACAGTGATGCATGAACAAAAAAAAGCAACTTTCAGATCAAAATAATAATACCATTATGCAATACAACCTCAATACCAAAGGTTTAAGAACAACAAAGATCACATTTTCAGGTCAATCATATTAAAACAAACAAAAAAGATATTATTTTTACCCATCAAAACACATTAATGATCTATATTATTTTTAGTGTATTAAGATTGATTGAAAATCAAACTTGTAAAGTTTGAAGCTTCATTTTTTTTGCAAAATAAAGTTTAAATCTTGCATAAAGTCATAAAAATCAAGAAAGAATGAATATAAAGTAAAATAAAAAATACCCATCATCAGAAACATGTAAAGAAGATACATTTCAATGAAACTTTGAATCAAAATTACCACATTAACTAAAACAAACTTTAAAAAATATACAATGAAATAAATGTTTAGCTAGTGTATCGTTAGGCATATACTCAACAATAAGTAGCCTCTCATCTCTATTTCCCGTGTAAAACTATGTAGTTATAGTTTTTTATTTTTCAAAATAAATAAAAAGGAATATGGAAAATCAGTGCGCCTAATTATCATATACTACAAGAAACCAAATCATACCTCCCATCATAGGATTTGGCCTCAGTGCGGGAGGTAAATTCCACCATCTTTCGGGTCCTTTTTCCATTTTTTGACTTCATTTTAAATCGGGGCGTTCCCCAATAAGCACAAAGAGAATTCCACGCCCGTTGAGAGAAGTAATGTGGCTTTAACTCTTTAATATCAATATCTTCTTCACGATATCCACTCTTCAATAATTCATTCACATGCGCCATCAGTTGTGCCTTCTCTGGATTAATGATATGTGTTAGGTCTCAATATGTTTGTAGAAGGGGGTTGAATACAAACAATACCGTTTAATCGAATAAAATGCGGAATAAAAAAGTGAAACAAAATTCAAGTTAAATAAAACTATTATTAAACTTGAAAGGTGTTACAAGAACGGTATCGTTTACAAGGGATTAATCTCAAATAAATTATTCCAAATCTAGAATAAATTCGACATGTACTTTTTCTATTTTTGTAATAAAAAGGATCAAATGCTAAATGCAATTTGAGATTAAGTTCTAGGGATTTTGATCCGCTAGATAGTTACACAAGAACAAGAAAATGATTTCTAGTGGATTAGATTTAACAATGAATACTAGAAATAAATGATCTGTAAAATTGCAATAAGTTCTCTACTGTTTTCTTGGTTCTGTGTTCTTCTGTTAATTTGATATTCAATGCTCTGTCTTTAGAAAATCAGCTGCTGCTTTTATATTAAATCAATCCTTGATTTAACTGGCAAGACAATCCTGATAGCTCAGCAAGACAATCCTTTTTAACTGGTAGAACTTTCGGTAGGACAGTCTATTGAACTGGCATGACTTTCGGCAAGACAATCTAAATGAACTGGCATGACTTTCGGTATGACTATTGATTGTCATACTAATACAAAAGATTGTCTTTGCTGAATTAATTTTGATTTTAAATTCAAAATTAATTCTGAAAAACCATAATATTAATTCAGAATTAATTAATCAATTAATCCAATTAATCAATAAATTAATCTTTGCAGATATAATTTATTTTCTTAATTAAATTATATGACTTAATTAATTAATAGAGAATTAATACTATTCTTGAACAGCAACCACTCTTCTGACAATCTGCTGAAAATCACTGAAACTTATGAATCCATTTCATCACTTGAATGTTGACACTCGATGTACTGTCTGGTTCATGAATGACTAACATCTGTGATATTTCTTCATGTCTTAATTTTCTTTAGATTAAATCCCTGTAATTAATTGATACCCTGACGAGATCTCTGTCACTTGATTAAATCCACAATCTTGATTTATATCACTGAGGCATGATCAATATCTTGAGCTTCTTCCAGTGAATTAAGTCCCCAAGTCTGTAGATGAACAATGTTACTTAATCCTTTGATATATGTTACTTTGAGAGATCTCTCTGACGATAGAACCACTATTTACTTGTTACATCATTATTTGAGTTGAGTTAAATCCTCGAATAAACAAATAGGCTATGACATATGCCTTTCAATCTGCCCCTATTTGTTTGTTAGACAATAACAACAAATACCTAGAGGATAACTCAACTAACAAATAAGAAAAATATATAAACAGTAATGCAAAGTAAATAGCAGAAAAGTTCTGGATTATATTTAACATTTTCCAGATTCCAAAAGAAATTTACAAGTGAATACAAGATAGATGTTCCTCTAGACTTAACATATAATTACATTAGTCTATCTTGATTCATAAAGCTCTAAGCAAATTACATTAAGTTTTGAGCTAATTGAATTCAAGTGTCTTCCCTTCCGAATTCACCTTTTTCCAAATCTTGAAGCAACTTCTTGTCAAAGACATGATCCTTTTCAGAAGTGAAGCTGGCTGGTCTGACTGGTTGAACTCCAACTGACTTTAGCTTATTCTTGAACTGATTGTACTTTTTAATATTCTTTTCACAATAAGCTTGAATCAGATCAGCTGCTTGAGTTTTCAACATGGATGAATATCTAGCAGTTCTTAAGTGATGTTCCATCCAGATAAGATGCTTAACTGAGTAGTCTTTAAGAGATTGTGAATCGAGCTGGCAGATTTAAAGACAGTCAGACTTAAAGAATCTTACCTGATGAGGATTGTTGACCACTTGAGGACTAGCCCTACTGGCAAACTCTTTGAGCCTTTCTCGAAGAACTTCATTCAATTATGAGCTTCTTTTGACTTTGTTGAGAAGAACCCAAATCTCTGATAAAGAACGATTCTCAAACAGATGAAGTGATACCTTGAAAGATCCTTCGCTCTGACAATATACAAATATGCTCATTTCATTTAGAGATCTGTTAAAGGCATCTGTGATCCTTGAGACTTCAGTCTTTATAGCATTCATGTACACGTCATTGTTTGGATTAGAGATCTCCAGCTTGTCCAGAAGATGTAGAAACTGCCTATCATTGTTTGTGCTCAGCTGAGGCATATCAAGTACTCTCCTAGCTTCATCCCATTTTTCACCAATCTTCAGTCTTACATCTCTTCTCCTTTCTTTAGCTTTAATGTCATGAAGACGTTGTTTTTCAAGAGTTTCTGTTCGTTCAATGTTTTTCCTCATATCAATGATCTGTGATACCTTTTTGAGTTCAGCTTCTTTTATTTTCAACTCTGACTGCTGTTGCTGAAACTCTTTCTCAAAAACAGGATCCACTTGAGCTTCCTCTTCCCATTCTCCAAAATCATTTTCCTCCTCAGCTTCAAAGAAACCATCTTTATCTTCCAAGACTGGTTCAGTGGGAATGTCAAAAATATCAAAGTCATCATGTTCTCCACTATAGTAGACATCATCAGCCTTCTCTGTGCCTCCAGCAGACGCATCTTTTTCTTTTCCCTTTTCACTTCTCCCTTTCTTCTCCCCCTTAGTTGAGGAATCCTCTACAGACTGTCCTCTAGATCCTCCATGACCTCCATCACCTCCAGAGCCTGAGCCTCCACCAGATGGCCCTTCAAAGAAAGTCCTTTGTTCTTCATTAGGGCAGTGAGAATTTTTAATCATGAAATATAAGTGCTTCATCCCTTCATTGAGATGTTCCATGCCCATTTCTATCTTTAAAAATCTGGAGGAGTCCAGTGAATGATTCATTTCATCCAAGTCTTCAAGAAAAGTCATTCTTGTATGGAGAGAGCAGAAGTTTGAAATATCTTCAGCTGATAACGTTGGAGATGCCTGGATTGAGTTAAGATTTGGTACAACAGAGGTCTTCAAATCTGATATCTCAGTCCTGATGAGAGCCATCTGATAATTGACAGAGGTGGAAGAAGAAGACCGTTCAACCACTTGTGCTTTGAATGATTGAGTCTCAGCCTGACTTTTTGTAAGTTGTTCTTTCAGTTCAGCAATTTGAGCTAACAAATTTTCAGTGTTTGTGTCTCTGTGTGCGCTCACCTGAATATCTCTCCTGTTTGATTCACTCAACTCACGTGCTTGTGTATCTCTCAATATTATTGCTCGTGAGGAGTCTTCCTGATGCTGATCTTCTATACCTGCATTTGAAATCACCCTAGCCTCTTCAAGAGAGGTCAGTAGTGGTGCAATGGGAATTCGCGAGTCCCGATCCTCAGTCAAACCTATCTTTTCATGTGAAATAGATGTCTGAATTGCTTCAGGGATAGATTGACCGAGTTGCCCTCCACTTTCTCCAGATAAATCTGTGAGTGGAGAATCCCGTGAGGGAGCCAGAGGTGTTGGATCTGGGAGGGGAGTGTTAGGGCGAAAACACGCGCTAATATTCACGCAAGTATACGCGTTCGCAAGTAGTATAAGATATAAATCAGATTCGTTCCCACAGAGACTAGTTTAGGTTAAGTTCAATTTATGCACCTATGCAACAATGTATGATTATCGCTCAATGCTAAGACAAATAACAAATTGGGTTTTTATTAAACTAAGAGATTATACTAAGTAACATTAACTAAGAGAATTGAGGTTAAATTAATATATATGATAAACATGGGATCCTAACTTCATTAAATACTT